>NC_083576.1:29733259-29785759 GCF_027579695.1 Neoarius graeffei | reverse complement strand
GTTTGAGATCAAATAATAATACAGTAAATAGCCCTATTCCGCAACTGTACTAATTAAGTTATTTGTCAAAGGTGAAGTGAATATTGGTGAATAATAACAAAGATGAAGTCAAGGTTATTATTCACCAATATTCACTGAGCCTGAGGTAGATAATTGTTTTAGTATAAATGCATAATATGATTTAACAATTATCCACCTCCGGCTCAGTGAATACCAGTGAAAAATAACCATGACTTCATCTTGGTTATTATTCACCAATATTCATTTTGCCTTCAGCAACCAATTGTTAAATGGTGCCACTTATGCCTATATTACATGATGGACCTGATGTAACTGTTTTCTGTTGGTGTATTCATGTCTGTCTGAGTCATTTGGTGACTTCCTGGTTGTGCTGATATTGATAAAGATGCCAAAGAAACTGACACTTGGCCACAATCCAAACCTTATCCTATCACCCTAGTTACCAAAGTTTCAGCACACCATTTCCAGTGCATTCAAATGTTGGAGTAATTTCAGCTTTAGGCCAAATGCAAAACTAGCTCCTTTTGACAACGAAACCTATTTTGACCAAATTCTCCCTCATGATGCTTTTATACATCAGATTGTTGCTGTGCATAGATATTGGTTTGCACAGCAGGAGGCACAGTCTTAGAGATTAATGTCAGCAAGAGGTAATTTTTGCAGATGAGAATGGGAAGGACCAAGGCATCAATGTACGGCAGAAGGTAAAAGACATGGTGGAGTTTGTGCAAGATGATGACCGACTGAGAGAGGAGAGGAAGAAGGCCAAGAAAAACAGAGACAAATATATCGGCGTGTCTTCTGAGAGCATGGGGGACTTCAGATATGGTAAGTCCTGCTCTCAGAAATAATTTCCTCCTGGTTCGTTCTCTCTCTCACTCATACTCAGTCATTCGTCCTAATGCTCAGCAGGGACTCTCACGTAGTTGCATGTGATGGAGTTGTTTATCATGTGTGATTCCATGGTGATTCTTTTCTTTCTTCTCCAATTCTTTCTTCCTCCCAGGAGGTTTGTTTTGCCAGATGAGTGAACTCTGACTTTATTTTGATAGCCAGTGGGATTCTATTGTTCGTGTGTGTGTGTAAATAGACACACACACACACACACACACACACACACACACACACACACACACACACACACACACTATATAATTTGTGTGTATACTAGTGCATCTCAAAAAATTAGAATATTGTGAAAAAGTTCAATATTTTCCATCAGTTATTTAAGAAAGTGAAAATGTTATAGACTCATTACACAAACTAAAACAGGGGTGATAGCGTTCCGGCGCTGCGCCGGATTTCCGGCGTACCGTGGCTGGGGAAAAAAAAAAATCTAGTTCGCCCATTGTCCTGTGTCATTCTGAGATGCGCAGATAGACAGTAAAGGGAATTCGCATGATATGGAACTAGTGGGAAAAAAGTGCCGTCACAGCACGAATTAGACCTAATTCGTGCTGTGACGGCACTTTTTTCCCACTAGTTCCATATCATGCGAATTCCCTTTACTGTCTATCTGCGCATCTCAGAATGACACAGGACAATGGGCGAACTAGATTTTTTATTTTTTTTTCCCCCAGCCACGGTATGCCGGAAATCCGGCGCGGCGCCGGAACGCTATCACCCCTGCTAAAATGTTTCAAGCATTTTTCTATTTTAATTTTAATCAGTATGGTATACAGTACAAAAAGATTAAAAAAAAAAAAAAAACATCTCAAAATATTAGAATATTTCATTTCAAGTTTGAGTAAAACAGTATGAACACAGTGTATCTCTCGGTCTAGTTCAGTACACACAACCACAATCATGGGGAAGACTGCTGACTTGACTGTTGTCCAGAAAATGATCACTGATGCCCTCCACAAGGAGGGTAAGCCACAAAAGGTCATTGCTGAAAAGGGTGGCTGGAAAAGGTGCACAAGCAACAGGGATGGCCGCAGTCTTGAGAGGATTGTCAAGAAAAGTTGATTCAAGAACTTGGGAGAGCTTCACAAGGAGTGGACTGAGGCTGGTGTCAGTGTATCAAGACCCATCACGAACAGACATCTTCAAGAAAGGGGATACAACTTTTGCATTCCTAATATCAAGCTACTCCTGAGCCAGAGACAATGTCAGAAGTGTCTTATCTGGGCTAAGGAGAGAAAGAAATGGACTGTTGCTCAGTGGTCCAAAGTCCTCTTTTCAGATGAAAGTATATTTTGCATTTAATTTGGAAATCATGGTTCTAGAGTCTGGAGGAAGACTGGAGAGGCACAGAATCTAAAGTGTTTGAAGCCCAGTGTGAAGTTTCCACAGTCTGTGATGATTTGGGGTGCCATGTCATCTGCTGGTGTTGGTCAACTGTATTTTATCAAGTCCAAAGTCAACATATCCATCTACTAGGAGATTTTAGAGCACTTCATGCTTCCATCTGCTGACAAGCTTTTTGGAGATGCTGATTTCCTTTTCCAGCAGGACTTGGCACCTACCCACAGTGCCAAAACTACTACCAAATGGTTTGCTGACCATGATATTACTGTGTTTGATTGGCCAGCCAACTTACCTGACCTGAACCCCATAGAGAATCTATGGGGTATTGTCAAGAGGAAGATGAGAAACACCCGACCCAAAAATACAGATACACTGAAGGCCACTATCAAAGCAACCTGGGCTTTAGTAACACCTCAGCAGTGCCACAGACTGATCACCTCCATGCCACACCACATTGATACAGTAATTCATGGTAAAGGAGCCATAATCATCAAAATTAAAACAAAAAAGGCTTTAAATATTTCACTTTACATGTAATGAATATAGAATATATGAAAGTTTACCTTTTTGAATTAAATTATGAAAAAAAGGAACTTTTTCCATGGTATTCAAATTTTTTGAGATGCGTGTGTGTGTGTAAGTTTATATATATATATATATATATATATATATATATATATATATATATATATATATATATATATATATCTCCGGGTCATGGCACCAATCAGCTGGATAGTACAGTGGTAATGCTCACTGACTACGACGCAGGAGATCGGGGTTCGAATCCCGGTCGGGGCAAAACATCATCCAGTAAGGGTCCTTAGGCAAAACCCCTCATGATATATCAGCCTACCTCAGGAATGAGTGAAAACATAACTGATAGAGTCATACCGGCTCAGACGTCGCCCGGGTCAACAAGGTCTGCGTCAGTTGCTAGGGAACCAGGGCAAACTGATGAGAAATGGGCTACTGGAACAAGACATCAATGGACGAGGACAGAAAATACGGATTTGCTGGAATGCTACTATACAAGCAATCCCAGAGAGAGGGGATACATGCAGAGAATGTGGGACCATTGGATACTTCGAAACCCACAATCAAGGCTAACAAAGAAACAGCTATTAGCCCAGTGTTCCAACATCCATAATCAAGCGGAAAGAGGGAGGCCGAGGGCTAGTGAGCGTCAAGACCACGGTCCAGGATGAAACATCGAAAATCCGAGAATACATCAGAAAGATGGCCCCAAAGGATGAACTGCTAAGTGAATGTCTCAGGCAGCAGAACCCTGAAGAGAGTGCAGAGGAGGAGGAGGAACAGACAACCTGGAGAGACAAACCCCTACATGGCATGTACCACCGTCAGATAGAGGAAGTGGCTGAAATCAAGAAATCCTACCAGTGGCTGGATAATGCAGGACTGACAGACAGCACAGAGGCACTAATCATGGCAGCACAAGAACAGGCCATAAGCACAAGAGCCATAGAGGCCAGGATCTACCAGAGTAGATCAGACCCAAGATGCAGACTGTGCAAAGAAGCCCCTGAAACAGTCCAGCACATAGTAGCAGGGTGTAAGATGCTAGCTGGATCAGCGTACATGGAGAGGCACAACCAAGTGGCTGGGATAGTATACAGGAACATCTGCAACCAGTATGGAATAGAAATACCCAAGTCCCAATGGGCCATACCACAGAAGGTGGCTGAGAACAACAGGGCCAAGATTCTGTGGGACTTCAGCTTCCAGACTGACAAACAGATCCTGGCTAACCAACCGGACATAGTGGTGGTGGACAAAGAGCAGAAGAGGGTAGTGGTGATAGATGTGGCGATCCCAGCTGACGCCAACATCAGGAAGAAGGAACATGAGAAACTTGAGAAGTATCAAGGGTTGAAAGAGCAGCTGGAACGGATGTGGAAGGTCAAGGGTTGCGTGGTCCCCGTGGTAGTGGGGGCACTTGGGGCAGTAACCCCCAAACTGGGAGAGTGGCTCCAGCAAATCCCAGGAACAACATCTGAAGCCTCAGTCCAGAAGAGCGCAGTCCTAGGAACATCGAAGATACTGCGCAGAACCCTCAAACTCCCAGGCCTCTGGTAGAGGACCCGAGCTTGAGGATGACATGGATACCACCCCCCCGCCGGGGGTGAGAAGGAGATTTTTTATATATATATATATATATATATATATATATATATAATATTGTGTGTGTGTGTGTGTGTAATATATATGAGATCTGTCCTGTTAATTCTCACTGATTGTCCAGATCTATATGTACACTATCATGCAGATACAAATAGCTTGTTGATGTGAAAGATGAGGTGGATAGTGGTTCATTATTATAAAACAGTGGTAGGATAGCCCAAGAGTTTATAGCTGATGTTCAGTGACTCACCTATTACAATCCATAGCTGGCTTTGAACTAGCTGTTTAGTATATTCTCCTTTATGTCTGTTCAAGCTGGTGACAGGTACGACTCGCGCTCTAAGTGGGATGATGACTGGGAGAACAATAAAGGCGCATTCCCGTTTAGTGAGAAACTGGGAGAGATCAGCGACAAGATTGGCAGCACAATTAACGACACTATAAACGTGTTCCGCAGGAAAGACAGAGATGACTCACCAGACAGATTCAGGTGAGTGCCTCGGGTGGCGTCGGACCATCTTTATCTTCTATTCTAACGTGCAAACAAAACTGACTAAATCTCAGGGGAAAAAAAAAAAAACATAAGAAGGTACTTCAAAAAGTTCTCAGCCTCAGCCAGAAAATGTCACAGGAGAAAAATTGTTCTTGCATTATTTTTCAACATCGTCTCCTTTAACTTCAGTGCACTTGGTCCACTGATGTTCAAGCTTTGCTAACCTTTCGCGAAAGAAGGCTACATCTTGAGTCTCCACATTCTCTTCAACAGTATAGATTACTTAATCACTCTGAAAATGGCGACCACACAAGTGGGATTTCAGTTTGGGAAACAGAAGTCAGACAGTGCCAGCTTGGGTGAGTAAAGTGCATAGGGCAACAGTTCAAAGCCACATTTGGCTGCTATTGCCACCTGTGCTGTGTGGACGGGCGCGTTGTCCTGCAGCAACAGCACGCCAGCTCAAAGCTTTCCTCTCCTCCTCCGATTTGTTTTTTCATTTCAGTTTTTATGGACAGTGATATTAGGCTTTTGTATACAGTTATGTCCCAAAATGAGCGTTATGCCCCTTGTTTCTGGGTGAGGCTGAGAACCTTTTGAATTACTCTTGTAGAAGGAATTCTAAGCTCCAGTCATGCTTCTCTGTAGTTTTGTGTTCTGCACCTAAAGGCTGAGTCTTTGAAACATGGAATGTTCCCATAGAGTTAGCATTTGATTACACAGCAATTTTTTTTCTTTTTTTTTTTGCATAATTTTCAAAATATTTGCATGACAGCAGTCAATGCCAAACTATAATTTGCATTTGCACTTACAACTGTCTAAATGGAACCCCCCCACCCCACCCCCCCTCAAGTGAGACAGAGGAGGAGAGAAATCGAGATTTCCGAAACGGGCAATCAGGCAGGAATGAATTTAAAGATGATGAGGAGACGGTGACGACCAAAAGTGTTCAGATTGTTCAGGCCACCGAGACTACTGCCACACGAAAGAAAGGAGCCACTCCCTCAAAAACCATAGACCTGGGGGCAGCTGCCCATTACACTGGTGATAAACCTGCCACAAACACACATGCCACCAAGGTAATAAAGGTCGAAGAATGTCTAAGGTTTCACTATAACATTTAGTAACATATAGTTTGTGTGAAATCTGGAACAATCTATTACACACACACACTTTTTTATGGTATAGTGTCATTGCTGTGGATTTTGTTTAATCATGCCCCTTTTTCTTGCTTCAGCCAACTGTCTCAGGTACAAGTCAGTCCAGTGATGGTCTGGTGGACTTGTTCATACCAGATTCTACACCCATGAAGCCAGCTCCCACAGGTTATCTCACACATGCACATTAATGTTTTTATTATAAATAAGAAATATCTTGGTGGGGAGGATGCATGTTAAACAGTAGTTCTCAAAGGAAAATAATGCTGAAGTAAAACAAGGATGCTTGAGGAAGATGATGAATAAGTGTCATTACATGGCCTTGAAGTTTTGAAGTGTGCGCGCGCACGCGTGTGTGTGTGTGCACAAAGTGCACCAGATGGGCTATTCTGTAGCCCCTGTCCACTGGAGCAGTTAGTTGCCAGGACCAGATGTTAGTGGTCCCTTGTGGAGGTGGAGTGCTGAGCAGATGTATTGAACCCATTTCTTTCTATCGCCTTCTCCACTTTCCTAAAATACATCAGTCACACAGCTGCTTCTGTCTCTCAGCATCAGTTTTCTAACCGCATTCCATTAAATCCCACAAGAAATGGGGACAGTGTTTGGGCAGACATCAAGCCAACAGCCAGCAAGCAAAGTGGGTGTCTCAGTTACTCGAAAGTATTTTACAGTGGATATAAAAATTTAAAAAAAGGCTTTTGTAATGTAAAATCATGGTAGCCCCTTTTCTGTATTTAATATCACATTTCAACCAGCAAAATTGAGGTGAAAAACTAATGGATAATTCATAGGGTGGCTCTGAAGCCATCCCAGGAATAGACCTTGACCATGGGATGCTAGTTCATTGCATGGCACTGTGCATACACAAGTTTTCACATGTCTGCATGGATTTCGTCTGGGTGCTCTGGTTTCCTCCCATAGTTCAAAGACATGCGGTTAGGTAAACTGGCTACTCTAAATTACCCATCGGTGTGAATGGTTAAGAGGAAAAAACCTCTATAACACAGTAGAAGGAAACGGAACACTACTGTAATTCTTGCGCCCAGACACTTTGCGGCCACGTCACTACAGTCAGTACGTTTACATGCACATCCAAATCGAGCTGCTGTCGGTAATCGAGCAAAGGGTCCCAGCAGGGGTGCCAGAGAAATCCAATCCTACATGCACAAGTGAAATCGGGCTATTGTGCAAGGTGCATTGTGCACCCGAGCCACACGTGGCGCTACACGCCCCATCGTGTTGGTACACTTCCGGTTGTCGTCATGAAGAAGAGCTATAGTGTTGCCAGATACTGCTGACGTATTCCAGCCCAAAACATGTTCAAATCCGCTAAAATGCACTTAAAACCCCCAATCTGGCAACACTGGCAGTTCCGTGTTCAAGCTGTTAGGCTTGCTCTAACAGACTGTATGGCTACAAACTGTCCGGCGCAGACCACTGTTTTGTAAGACAACTTATTTTGCACAATAATATTTTTCTAAAGTCCATTTTTTGCTTACAAAAAAATTTTTTTTTTTTGCTTACAATTTAACTTGTGTCTTAGTAAACACACAAAAAGTTCAATTGTTTTGCTTTTATTGACATTCTTCAGATGTTGGACATATATATATATATATATATATATATATATATATATATATATATATATATACAGTAAGTGAGCTAAATTTTAACAGTGCAAACAATGCCACAAAAAGAAAAGATTCATGCCGTTGTCATGATTCGTTGTCATGCCGACCGAGGCTGTTGTGTTTCCCTTGTGGTCTCGTCACTTCCGGAAGGGGCAGTGCTGAAGTAAGTAGCTCGAATACGTAGCTCAATAGGGTATTAAGCACTAAGTAGCTCGGCGGAAATCGCATAATCTAGGTCGTGTAGCTCGATTCCGAGAAATCAAGTTCGGTTCAATTTCAGCCGAATTAAGGTGTATACATGGCATTTTGAACTTCGATTTCAGTCGAGCAACGGCAGAAATTCGATTCTCTCTATGTGCATGTAAACGCACTGAGTGATATGCCAAATAGAGAGGGAATATTTTTTAATAGTATAAACAGTACATGACTATATTTCAGGCTTGAGTAGTATTATAGCAGTTCTGTTTTTTTCACACCACAAAGTAAAATTATGTACCTTGAAATGAACTTGGTCACTAAAGTGGGCAACATGGTGTATACAGTGGAGATGTATATTAGTGCTGTCAAGCGATTAAAATATTTAATTGCGATTAATGTTGCGACTGTCATAGTTAACTCGCGATTAATCGCAATTTAATCGCACATTTTTGTCACATGAAAAACCATTGTAATTCTCTTATCAGCATAAAAAAGTGAATGGGCTTGCTCACCGTTCGAACTACGGGGGTGCTCGGGGGATCCGAGATCCCTTGAAAACATGATTTGGGAAATGTTGGGGGGTCTCTAAAATATTGGCAAAATAATGTTTATTGACATAGCAATCGTGTGTAACGGGAAGCATTTGCATATCCGAAGTGAGCGCGCAATGGAGAGCCGCGCTCTGAGACAAGCGCAAGCACCCCCCCAAGGGGAAAAAAGGGACCCCCCCGAAAATATCGGCATAGTTCGAACACTTGTTGTACCAATGTTTTTTTTTGTTTTGTTTGTTTTATTGCAGAGCATAACACGTCTTGTCACAGCCACTGCAAAGTGGGGCTGGAGCCGCCGATGGGAAAACGAAACCTAAGCCGAGCACCGTGGCTCTTCGGGGGAGGGCAGAGGACTCTGGCTGTGCGGGGCGTGGCATCATGTCAGAGCGTTAATCTCGCAATAAAAAAATTATCGCCGTTAAAATTGAGTCAAGTTAACGCGTTATTTAGCATTTTTGACAGCACTAATATATATTAGGGCTGGGAATATTAACGCGTTAATCGCGATTAGATTAATGTAAATTGTGATCGCGAATATTTTTTTTAATCGCGATCAGAGTTTATCAGCATTTTCCGCACTTCTACCATCCACATGCAGCTCCTCTGGTTGTATTAATTAAACTCATTTTCGGTTAAACGCGCTATTTCGAGTTTGCTAGTCTTTTGTTCCTTCTACGCATCCGTAGGCAGCTCGAGCGGAAGCGTGTGGTTTCCATCGAGTCGTTGGCATGGAAGGACACGCTGTTGTCTTCAGTTTAGTCCTCTTTTGTGATGGATAAGCAACGGTTTTCTGGACCTCTGAATGGTTTGTTTGAATTTAAGTTATGAAGTGCTTTGTATGGTTATTTATTTTTTTATGGTGACATTTTATTTTTGAAGAAGAGAGTGACCTGACATTACATTGTTCATAGTCAAATCTGAAGTAGAGACAAATGGGTCTACATGGCACTTTTTCTGATTTTTTTCTTGTGTTCATTTATTTACAATTTCTCCAAAGTAGCCAGTCATTCATTCTTAATACTTGTTTTCCTTTCTCTACACTCTTTTTGAAATAAAAAAGGCCAAAAGATAAATTCTGCTTTTGTCTCTGTCTTCATTTTATTTCAATTTAAGACACAATGGTCAGAAATACTTTGCATTGTGGGTTTAACTTTAGATTCGAACGGTCTTACTGCAAAATATCAATTTTACACATGCAAAGTAAATCAAGATTAATCGCGATTAACTATGAAATTTCTGAGATTAGTTGCGATCAAGAAAATTAATCTTTTGACAGCCCTTTTATTTATATATATATATATATATATATATATATATATACACACACCTTCCACACTTGAAGAAAGGAATCATGTTCTGTGCTCATGTAGATGTTGCCACATGTATCCTTCAAGTCTGTGAATAATATCACTAATGTATATCATTTAAAAGTTTATATCTTATAACTTTTGGCATGTGAATCTGAACTGTTGTAACCCTTTTGTTCAAGCCAAAAAAAAAAAAACAACAACCCAGTAAACTTAGTGGTGCTTGAAAGTTTGTGGACTCTTTTTAGAATTTTCTATATTTCTGCATAAATATGACCTAAAACAACATCAGATTTTCACACAAGTCCTAAAAGTAGATAAAGAGAACCCAGTTAAACAAATGAGACAAAAATACTATACTCTGTAATTTTATTTATTGAGGAAAATGATCCAATATTACATATCTGTGAGTGGCAAAAATATGTGAACCTCTAGGATTAGCAGTTAATTTGAAGGTGAAATTAGTCAGGTGTTTTCAATCAGTGGGATGACAATCAGGTGTGAGTGGGCACCTTGTTTTATTTAAAGAACAGGGATCTGTCAAAGTCTAATCTTCACAACGTGTTTGTGGAAGTGTATCATGGCATGAGCAAAGGAGATTTCTGAGGATCTCAGAAAAAGCATTGTTGATGCTCATCAGGCTGGAAAAGGTTACAAAACCATCTCTAAAGAGTTTGGACTCCACCAATCCACAGTCAGACAGATTGTGTACAAATGGAGGAAGTTCAAGACCATTGTTACCCTCCGCAGGAGTGGTCGACCAACAAAGATCACTCCAAGAGCAAGGCGTGTAATAGTCAGCGAGGTCACAAAGGACCCCAGGGTAACTTCTAAGCAAGTGAAGGACTCTCTCACATTGGCTAATGTTCATGAGTCCACCATCAGGAGAACACTGAACAGTAGTGGTGTGCATGGCAGGGTTGCAAGGAGAAAGCCACTGATTTCCAAAAAGAACATTGCCGCTCGTCTGCAGTTTGCTAAAGATCATGTGGACAAGCCAGAAGGCTATTGGAAAAATGTTTTGTGGACGGATGAGACCAAAATAGAACTTTTTGGTTTTAAATGAGAAGTGTTATGTTTGGAGAAAGGAAAATGCTGCATTCCAGCATAAGAACCTTGTCCCATCTGTGAAACATGGTGGTGGTAGTATCATGGCTTGGGCCTGTTTTGTTGCAACCGGGCCAGGACGGCTTGCCATCATTGATGGAACAATATGAATTCTGAATTATACCGGCGAATTCTAAAGGAAAATGTCAGGACATCTGTCCATGAACTGAATCTCAAGAGAAGGTGGGTCATGCAGCAAGATAACGACCCTAAGCACACAAGTTGTTCTACCAAAGAATGGTTAAAGAAGAATAAAGTTAATGTTTTGGAATGGCCAAGTACAAATCCTGACCTTAATCCAATCGAAATGTTGTGGAAGGACCTGAAGTGAGCAGTTCATGTCAGGAAACCCACCAACATTCCAGAGTTGAAGCTGTTCTGTACGGAGGGATGGGCTAAAATTCCTTCAAGCCGGTGTGCAGGACTGATCAACAGTTACCGGGAACGTTTAAGTTGCAGTTATTGCTGCACAAGGGGGATACTGAAAGCAAAGGTTCACATACTTTTGCCACTCACAGATATGTAATATTGGATCATTTTCCTCAATAAATAAATGACCAAATATAATAATTTTGTCTCATTTGTTAACTGGGTTCTCTTTATCTACTTTTAGGATTTGTGTGAAAATCTGTTGTTTTAGGTCATATTTATACAGAAATATAGAAAATTCTAAAGGGTTCACAAACTTTCAAGAACCACTGTAGTTTTGTCATCTGTCCTTTTGTGTAATTTGTGCTTTAGACATTGTAAGCTTAGTCTATCAACTTTCAGTTTCTGGCAAACATATTTTAGTGGAAAAATAATGGAGTAAATTATCCACTTCGTTCACGTCCATTACACCTACAACTGAGTCTGTAACGCCTACTGGTGACGTTTCCGTAATACATCACTGTCACCAAAATAGCCTAGAATAAATTAGCCCATTGGAGCATAAAACTAAGTGGGCGTGTCATGCTGTGTAATCATGTGACACAAGTGTCGCTGATTGGCTGCATTAACCTGCAACCTTGGGCTTCTTACAGTTAGCTCGTTATAGTTAGCTTCATATCATTTGGTATATACTATTTTATTTTTTGTACAACCGCTGATGCTGTTACACTCGGTTAAAAAAAAAATCACAAATCATTCTCTTTCAAACATCTGTTAACTGCAGAAAAAAAATATGACTGCCCAAAATATGAAAATGTGTTGGGTTTTTGTTTTTTTTCCCCTCCCCCTCTCTTCTCCCTTCCCTTTTACCTTTTGAAAGATTGGCCAGGTACTGCCAGGGGCAGCTCGTATGTAATGAGGCGTTTTTAGAGCAAGTGGATACTGGGCGGGGACAGTTTGTTTTTTTTTTTTTTTTTTAAATAAATGAATTATGCTTTAATCTCTTTTATTTTTTTTTATTTATTTATTTTGCCTCTTGTCTAGGTTTAAGCTCAGACGTGTATGGAGGCTTTGCAGATTTCTCATCACCTGCAGCTACAGCCAGTCTTCCTTCAACAGCTGGTATGCATGTGTCATACTAGATCATAAATTTTAAGAATATCACTGTTCACGGCTATTAATTTAGTTATATTTAAAGTTATATGAATTAATGCAGTCTATATTTAAACTAATGGTCTCTATGATTTTAACATATTCATTACTTCCATGACCTTAAGCATTAGATTGTTTGATGAACATGGTTTAAATTGTAATTCTCAATAGAAGGGGGGGAAAAAAAACTTTACCCCCTTCAAACACACACAATTTTGCACTCCAGCCATTTCAAGCAACTGATGCAAATGTAACAGAAGGCTGTTGGTATTTGCAATGGGGCCATTGCCGGTTGCCATCATCTGCCTTTTTATGAAAAGCAGAGAGCATAAAGCTCCTTAAATATTGAAAAGGATAGGGAGCTCAAGCCATATGGTTGAGCTCTTTGCTAAAGCTAACGAGGACCGACACATTTCAGCTCACGTTGGGTAAAACATCTCCTACTGTCTGCTTTGGAGTAAAGGGAGTGAGCTGATGTAATGCCTAGGATTATGAAGATGTCTGAAGATTAGACATGTAACGATGTATTGTGCGACGAGAAATTGTGATACAAATTTCATGATCTGAATCAAGAAATACAAAAATGAATCATGATTATCAAGCTGTGTAGTCTTAGTTTTTCCTACCTGTAACTGTGTTTAGACAGAAGAGGATATGAAAAGCAGGTTTTTGTAATGTAAAGCCAGATATCAAGGTAAAATCATGGTATCGGGGGAAAATGAATAACAAGAGTACACTTGAGGTCACCCTAGGTGGAAGTAACAGTGCGAATGCGTCAGAAAACACGCTGTAAAATAAGAAAGGGTTGTTCTGCAATTGACTGTACAAATGGCTCCAATTTCTTGTTAAATCTATCTTTTGACAGACTGCTGAAAGCTAAAGAAAAGAGAAGAAAAATGACAGTATTACAAATGTTCATAAGTTTATTAATAAGAAAAGGCCTATTTTTGTTAACTTTTTTTTAATAAAATATTTTAGTTAATAGGCTATTTTACTCCAACCTTTACAAATATGGGTGGTGGTTGTTATATTATTATTACCTCACCTGGGATGGAGTCCACCGGGGGCGAGGTATTGTTGTCGGTCGGGTGTTTTTTTTTGTTTTTTTTTTTGTTTTGTAAACGATATTATGGGAAAACGGCTGGACCAATCTTCATGAAACTTTCAGGATAGATGGGCATTGGTCTCAAATAGAACCTCCAAAATGTTGGGGGTCATCCAGCCAAAGTCAGGGTCACAGTGACCAAAAAGGATTAAAAAAAAAAAAACTGAGCTCAGACTGCAGGAGCGCTGCCTTGGAAAGACTCCGCCCACAAACACACTGATTGGATCACTACCTTCCTTATTTGCATACACTGTCATTGGATGGTTTCTTGATTCATTTATATACGCAAAGGAAGGGGTTTTGGCCATGCCCACTTTTAAACCCCATTGATGATAACTTCCCTGCTCTGTTGATTTTATTCCTATAAATATAAATTATAAATAAATGGACTAGACCAGGGGTTTTCAAAGTGTGGGAGAGTCAGCCCCCCCCTCAGAGAGCAAATAAACAACAGCGCCCCCCCTTACAATTTTTGTTGTTGCTATACTTAATGTTCCATTCATATTTAAAAAAAATGGTTGTACACATTTTTTCTTTTACACATTTTAAACATCTGTGCTTTTTGAAAACCTCTTTTGTACACATTTTAAACATCTGTGCTTTTTAAAACATCTTTTTTTACACATTTTTAAACATCTGTGCTTTTTTTTTAAACATCTTGTTTTACACATTTTAAACATCTCATAGCATTGTTAGCTAGCACCTCTTGGCAGACAACACACTGGCAGTGGAGCATCTTCCGATCCAGTCCATGAAAATCCAAACTTTAAATAATCGTGGTCATACTTCCTCCCTCCTTTTTTTGCTTGGCCCAGACTCTGTCTTCTCACTCACTGTAGCTTTAGGTACTAAAAATCGATCCATTTTGTCTCTGGCAAAGGCTAGCTGAAGTTCGCTAAATGTCCGCAATAGTAACTTATTCTGGTTTATTTTTCCTCACGTTGCGCCCCCCCTGAAGAACTCTGCCGCCCCCTAGGGGAGGCGTGCCCCACACTTTGAAAAGCCCTGGACTAGACTAAAGAAATTGCTTTCAAACATGTTTATGCTTACTACATAGGGAAAGTGCATTCCACTGAGCTTCCACTGTCTCTACTTTATATTATTCTACTCTTAGAGTTTTCAAAACTGAAACCTCCGAACCGAGACTGACATACACACGCTGTTGCAGAGGATGACAGAATCAGAATCATGTTTACTGGCCAAGTATGTTCACATACAAGGTCAAAGTCATCAAAAAGGTCAAAATCGTTTTTTCGCGATATCTTCTTTCATATTCATCATAAGTGCTACCGGGTGAGGTTTGTTTTGCCTGGCAACTTGTTGTTGTTAATAAGAAAATGAAACACTGTCTTTATTTCTTTATTTAAAACTCTCAAAAGGAATCTAAGTGGATAAGTCACATGCCCACTGAAGATGCTGCGTTTTGGGGTGGCTGATATTTACCATTGCTTTTATAGGTCTCCTTGCAAGCATTCAAAATGGAGTATTTGATTCTCATTGTTTTCAAGGTGTTTTTTGCAGTATTAAAAGTATAAAACTAGACTTGAATAGTTTGTCCACAGACCTAACTTGTAACATGCGACTTGAGTTCTTATTTACAAACTGTTCATGAAAACCTTTTGTCTGCTTAGCCTCAGCATCTAGTGGAAATGGAGACTTTGGGGACTGGAACGCGTTTTCAGATGTGCAGCCAGTCCCTCCACCTGTGAATCCTGCCACAACAGACCTGTTTGCACCTGCTCCTGCTTCCACGGTGCCCTCCACAGTGCCCTCTGCTGACCTCTTTGACCTCATGGGTCCTTCTCTCAGCACTTCCCAAAGCATAAACTTCTCCATGAGTAGCACTCAAAGCACAGGCCTGCCCATATCCAAATCTCAGGTGTGTGTGTGTGTAAAACGTCCATTTGTGTCTTGGTCATGTGTCTTGGAGTTGACTAATCTTTTTCACGGTTTTTCATAACTTGGTTTTTGACCGTGAACCTTTCAGGTTGCAACCACAAACTTTTTTTTTTTTTTTCCTTAACCTCCTGAATGAAATAAAAGCTAGAGCACATATGTCAAGGTCCTTCCCATGCCAGGACCTGGTCTTCTCAGGCACCCTCCCATCCCAGTACTAACCAGGCCCTTAAGGTGCATTGGGCAGTGCTGATCTCCGCCCTCAGCCTCGCACCTGTTACGTAGCTAGGGGTCCTCTTGTAACCATGAATTTGACTCCCTACTCGCATCTGTATTGTGATGCCTCACCAGATGGTAGTATGTACCATTTTTATGATGGTCTTTGGTATGACCCAACTGTGAGTAGAAATCACAATCTCCTGGTCAAGAGGCAGGCGCACTAACCACTAGGCCAACTCGCAGTGCGTGCGTATGTACTAATGGAGAATTTTATGCTAGAGCAGACACTTTTTAAACATGGTAGTGGTCTCGAAGTACAGTTGGGACACCGTTTTAAAGCGTAAATAAAAATGGAATGCAATGATTTTGCAAATCCTTTTCAGTGTATGTTCAATTGAATACAATACAAAGACAAGATAATATACACTCATTCTGAAGTTGATGCCTGCAACATGTTCCAATAAAGGGACGGGGTAACAAAAGACTGGGGAAAGTTGTGGAATGCTCAAAAAACACCTGTTTGGAACATTCTACAAGTGAGAGTGTCATGATTGGGTACAAAAGGGGCATCGATCTCGAAAGGATCAGTTATTCACAAGCAAAGATGGGGCAAGGTTCACTGCTTTGAAAACAGCATAGGCAAATGATCTAGCAGTTTAAGAACGTTTCTCAATGTACAATTACAATAAATTTAGGGATTTCGCCATTGACAATCCAGATCCTCATCAAAAGGTTCAGAGAATCCAGAGAAATTTCTGCACGTGAGGGAAAAGGCCAAAAACCGACACTGAACACCCATGACTTTAGGTTACACTGCATTTAAAAACCAACATGATTGTATAAAGCAGGGGTATTCAATTAAAAGTCACTGAGGTCCAGTTATTAAATTTTGTCCAAGTAGAAGGTCCGACCCGAAGTCCAGCTTGTGTCTTATAGCCTTCCCCTATGTCCACATTTTCATA
This sequence comes from Neoarius graeffei, assembly GCF_027579695.1. Classification (NCBI taxonomy): domain Eukaryota; kingdom Metazoa; phylum Chordata; class Actinopteri; order Siluriformes; family Ariidae; genus Neoarius; species Neoarius graeffei. Next base: position 29,769,199 of record NC_083576.1, on the reverse strand, counting down.
TGGTTTCAACAATATTTATTGTTAATTTCCAATGCAGGAAATGAACTGAGTGCACAACTATCTCTTTTACCATAAATAAAAGTAGTCCCAGGAAAATAAATTCAAGGCCTTTATTTCAGATTAAAGAAAACAGAAACCTCAGAATAAAATAAAGTGTAAACAGAGTGGAATAACTCCTTTTTCTCTTAAATTAAAGAGGTCCCAACCTGAAGAATTGAAGGCCTACACTTCAAGTAAAAAAGTCAACTCGGAAAACATTAACTAAAAAGTGCAAACAGAGCATTGACTTAACATTTTCTCTTTGTTCTTAAAATAAGGAGGTCCCAGCCTAAAAAAATGAGGGCCTACTTTTCAAGGAAAAAAAAGTGGCTTTTTGGGGGGGAAATGCAAACAGAACATTTTTCTTTGAACTTTACTCTTTTAATTCTTCTTATTTTACTTTTCGTAATGAGAAAAATGGGCATGTGGCTGACCTGCCAGTAATTTAAATCTTGGTTGGAATGGAGTTGGTGCCATTCTCATGCAGATATGTAGGTGTTCATTGTTGAGCCTAGAACGGTACTTGGTTTTGACAATGTTCATAGTGGAAAAAGCTGAGTCTCAGCTGTAAGTCGATCCAAACATAGTCAAGGTGTGCAGTGTTCCTTTGGTTAGACCAGGGAACACGCTCTCAAACAGTCTGTAACCAGAAAGTAGCAGGGTCAGTTGTCTCAAAATGCTCTCTTAATGCAGAATTTCCTTGCAGATCAATGAGCAGATCAGTGTCTCAGCAACGGCGTTTAAGCACTCCTTCACATACGTGTATGTGTGTGTGTGTGTGTGTATATATATATATATATATATATATATATATATATACACACACACACACACACACACATATATATATATATATATATATATATATATATATACACACAAACATTTTTATATATATATATGTTTGTGTATATATATGTGTGTGTGTGTGTATATATACACGTGTGAGTGTATTTTTATATATATATACATACACACACACATAGTATGTGTATATATAATGTATATAATGTATAATGTATATACACATTATATGTATATATAGTGTGTGTGTGTGTGTGTATATATATATGTGTGTGTGTGTGTGTGTATGTATATATATATATATATATATATATATATATGCGTGTGTGTATATATACACATTTTATATATGAGCAAGTAAACAGTCAAGGGCACTTGAGGTATAGCAGGTAAACATGAAATAAGCAGTATAAACAGTAATAAACTAATAGCTGTTAAGGTGAGGTAGTGCGGAATAGTGCAAATGAGCGAGGTAAAGTGAAACATGCAGTCCCTGAGTTCAGTGTGTTAATGAATGTGTGTGGGGGGGGGACTGTGAGGGTGACATGTCAGATGCTGAAGGGGGGGGCGGGGTGTGTGTGAGCAGAATCTGTGGCGGGGGAGGAGGGGCAGAACAGGGAGGGAGTTGAGCCTCCTGACCGCCTGGTGAAAGAAACTGTCCTTGAGCCTGCTGGCTTTGGCCCGGAGACTCTGCAGTCTCCTCCCCGACAGCAGTAGACTGAAGAGGCTGTGAGATGGGTGGGGTCACCTGCAATCCTGATGGCTTTGCAGGTGAGGCGAGAGTTATAGATATCCATTAGAGAAGGGAGAGAGACACCAATGATCCTTTCAGCTGTTCTCACGATGTGCTGCAGAGTCTTGCAGCAGGACACGGTGCAGGCGCCGCACCACACAGTGATGCAGCTGGTCAGGATGTTCTCGATGGTGCCTCTGTAGAATGTGTGCATGATGGGGGCCGGGACTCTTGCTCTCCTCAGTTTGCAGAGGAAGTACAGACGCTGTTGGGCTTTTTTGGCCAGTGATGTGGTGGTGTTGCTCCAGGACAGGTCTTCAGAGATGTGCACACCCAGAAACTTGGTGCTGCTCACCCTCTCCACTGCAGCACCGTCGATAGATAGTGGAGCATGCTGGGTGTGCGCTCTCCTGAAGTCCACAACAATCTCCTTCGTCTTCTCCACGTTCAGGCGGAGATTGTTGTCCTTGCACCACATGGCCAAGCAGCTCACCTCAGTCCTGTAGATTGTCTCATCACCATTGTTGATGAGACCCACCACAGTCGTGTCATCTGCAAACTTAATGAAGAGATTAGAGCTGGATGTTGGTGTGCAGTCGTGGGTCAGCAGAGTGAAGAGGAGGGGGCTCAGCACACATCCTTGGGGGGGCCCCCTGTGTTCGTTGTGATAGTGCTGGAGGCATCAAATTCAGAACGAGTGTATATTTATTTAAAAAATAGTTTCAGTTTGAACATTTATATATCTTTGTTTTGTATTCAATGATGTAGGTCAAAACAATTTGCCAAATCATTGCATTCTGTTATTTGTTTTACACAACGTCCCAATTTTTTTTGAATCAGGGTTGCCGAATGTTCTGATTCATTTACAGTTGTAACTTTTCCTGACAAATTATTCATGGTTTGATTAGTAATTTTTTAAATATGTAGTTATAACTTATTACAGTTGCAGATAATGTAAATGTGCTTCTTGATTTACATTCCCTTCACATTCTGCATATAAAATACAATAGGCTATATGGAGTATATTGAGTAAAACCTCTGAAGCCCCATCTGTAACCTAATGAATACACCATGGTTTGAGTGGAAAAGCTCACTAAAGATTTACCCATGGAAAGATAATACTGTTTGAGATTTTGAGAGCAGAGGAACATGAAAGCAAGACAAAGGAGGGTTAGCATATAGCACTGGCACAATTTCCACCCACCCCCTTCACATTATCCACCAACCCCTGCCCCCTGGGACACCCATCACAGAGACTAGCAGAATGAGGAAGAACAAGTTTGAGTCAGAAAATCATTAAACTGAAACAAAAGCCTCATGTAAAGATGATATGTGCATGCTAAAAACCTGACCTACTTTAAAATGGCAACATTTGTTTGGCTAAAGGAAAAAAAAAACCCACACATGCAAACAATAAAACAAAGCTTCTTAGTCATCACTGCTATAGTCTAATAACTGTCAAGAAACCTGATAACCTCAAGAGATTTTGCTGCAATTTCTAGAATTTTTCACACCGACTGTTCTTTTGGACTTTATTCTTGCCTTAAAGAAAATAAATATCTTAATTCCAAATGCAAGTGATATAAAAATCTTGTAATTATCTTGTAAAAAAAATCACCACTAGTACAGGTGAATGAGAAGACTGTGTAATAGAACAACATCTGGCATTATGTGGAGTGTGGTGCAGTGGTCATTGTTGCCTATTGAACCTTTGTGTGGTAAAAGAGAGCAACTGGACTTGCTTGAAGATTCTTGAAGATGTTTCACCTCTCATCCGAAAGGCTTCTTCAGTTCTGTCTGACTGGTAGGGAGCAACCAGTCCCTACCAGTCAGACAGAACTGAAGAAGCCTTTCGGATGAGAGGTGAAACGTCTTCAAGAATCTTCAAGTAAGTCCAGTTGCTCTCTTTTACCACCCACAGTTTACCATGACCTGGATGACTGAGAATCTTCACAGACTATTGAACCTTTGTTTTTCTGTCTTGGGTCAGCCTCTGCAGAGTATGGGGACTCCACTGGTGCCTCAGCAGTCTGAACAAGAAGGCAAGAAGGCCTCCATGCCATCCACTTGGTCTGACTCCAACGTCAACATCAGTCTAGACTACCTGGGTCCTGGCATGCAGCCTCCCAAACCAACTCAGCCTACACTCAACATGATGCAGCAGCATGGTAATGACTTGGCAACACGATTCAGTTTTTTTTGTATAGCACTTTTAATAATAGATATTGTCACAAAACAACTTTACAAAAAATAGAAATTCCGGATATAAATTTTGAACATTAGGGATAAATTTATAAGATCGTATAATGAGCAAGCCTGAGGTGACTGTGGCAAGGAAAAACTCCCTGAGAAGACATGAAGAAACCTTGAGAGGAACCAGGCTCAATAAGGGATTATAAATAACTCCCTTTTATGACTGCGTCCTGTTTGGTCAAAAAGTGCAATTTATAACCAGGAAATTCATTATACAATCCCGATTCCAAAAAAGTTGGGACAAAGTACAAATTGTAAATAAAAACGGAATGCAATAATTTACAAATCTCAAAAACTGATATTGTATTCACAGTAGAACATAGACAACATATCAAATGTCGAAAGTGAGACATTTTGAAATTTCTTGCCAAATATTGGCTCATTTGAAATTTCATGACAGCAACACATCTCAGAGTTAGGACAGGGGCAATAAGAGGCTGGAAAAGTTAAAGGTACAAAAAAGGAACAGCTGGAGGACCAAATTCCAACTCATTAGGTCAATTGGCAATAGATCATTAACATGACTGGGTATAAAAAGAGCATCTTGGAGTGGCAGCGGCTCTCAGAAGTAAGATGGGAAGAGGATCACCAATCCCCCCAATTCTGCGCCGACAAATAGTGGAGCAATATCAGAAAGGAATTTGACAGTGTAAAATTGCAAAGAGTTTGAACACATCATCTACAGTGCATAATATCAAAAGATTCAGAGAATCTGGAAGAATGTGTGTAAGGGTCAAGGCCGGAAAACCATACTGGGTGCCCGTGATCTTCGGGCCCTTAGACGGCACTGCATCATATACAGGCATGCTTCTGTATTGGAAATCACAAAATGGGCTCAGGAATATTTCCAGAGAACATTATCTGTGAACACAATTCACCGTGCCATCCGCCGTTGCCAGCTAAAACTCTATAGTTCAAAGAAGAAGCTGTATCTAAACATGATCCAGAAGCACAGATGTCTTCTCCGGACCAAGGCTCATTTAAAATGGACTGTGGCAAAGTGGAAAACTGTTCTGTGGTCAGACGAATCAAAATTTGAAGTTCTTTATGGAAATCAGGGACGCTGTGTCATTTGGACTAAAGAGGAGAAGGATGACCCAAGTTGTTATCAGCGCTCAGTTCAGAAGCCTGCATCTCTGATTGGTATGGGGTTGCATGAGTGCGTGTGGCATTGGCAGCTTACACATCTGGAAAGACACCATCAATGCTGAAAGGTATATCCAGGTTCTAGAGCAGCATATGCTCCCATCCAGACGACGTCTCTTTCAGGGAAGACCTTGCATTTTCCAACATGACAATGCCAAACCACATACTGCATCAATTACAGCATCATGGCTGCATAGAAGAAGGGTCCGGGTACTGAACTGGCCAGCCTGCAGTCCAGATCTTTCACCCATGGAAAACATTTGGCGCATCATAAAACGGAAGATACGACAAAAAAGACCTAAGACAGTTGAGCAACTAGAATCCTACATTAGACAAGAATGGGTTAACATTCCTATCCCTAAACTTGAGCAACTTGTCTCCTCAGTCCCCAGACGTTTACAGACTGTTGTAAAGAGAAAAGGGGATGTCTCACAGTGGCAAACATGGCCTTGTCCCAATTTTTTTGAGATGTGGTGTTTGTCATTAAATTTAAAATCACCTAATTTTTTTCTTTAAATGATACATTTTCTCAGTTTAAACATTTGATATGTCATCTGTGTTCTATTCTGAATAAAATATGGAATTTTGAAACTTCCATATCATTGCATTCCGTTTTTATTTACAATTTGTACTTTGTCCCAACTTTTTTGGAATCGGGGTTATAGTTTTGACATGGTCATTTTATTGAACTTATCAACTGTTTACTGATGGAGACTTGAGTGCAAAATTATTCATGGCAGCTAAAGTCCTAAAGTAGTCCTAAGCCATCATACCAAAACTCAGCACTACACAAATGCACAGTTAGATAAAATATCTTTCTCTGATAACCAGGATAAAATCAATTTCGGAACACCCTGCAATCACACAAGCACAAAATATTGGGTTTTGGATTGATATGTTCATTTGCTTAGCATAGATCTTTAACTTAATGACTTGATTAACTGTCTAAATGATCTGATGTGTAGTACTAACTCACTGTACATACAATATAAGAAATGTTATTAATAATGAGTCATTACTTATCTAGCAATTATTTTCCATTTTCTAGCCTGTCCTTTTAAAACATCATGATCATCAGTAATGCTAACTAATGTCAGTAATAAAACTGAAAGGCCTGTAATGGGTGCTTTCTGGACTCCGATCCTTCTGAAAGCCTTAAATACACCATGTTCATAATGCTCATTTAAAACAGAGAAAAGTAGAACCAGAGATAAATGCTGGTTGAAGCATATGAAAAAAAAAATGTATGGTATACTATGTGAACAATCCAGTATCGCAACCGCTGATGTGTTTGATTATCTGCTTTAACCTCCTAGGGCCTAGCGGTCACATACGTGGACAGCACTTTTTAGAAATTCAGAACAAGAATCCACATATGTGGACATACTTTTTATCAAAAAGTACATCTTATCAAAGATGATGCTTAGTTTTTATTCTAATCAGGTTCTAATAAGCCTAAATAGCAAAAAGAAATAAAAAATGCATTTAAAAAAAACAGCTTGGGTCTTAGGAGGTTAAATGTAACATTTTTAAAGCATAATGACTGTAAATATCATACAACTGCCGTACTAATGTTCTTAAGAAAACTTCAAAAATGGATCGCTTAAGTTTTGACTTTTTTTACATTGAATATTTGATACTTTAGTTTTTTTTTTTTTTTAACACCCCCCCCCCCCCCCCCCCCCCAGGAGTTCAAGTCCCAGTGAACATGATGACACAAGGTTTTGCTGGCATGAACCTTGGCATGCAGTCCAGTCCTGCCCCTGTGCGACCCCCCGCTAACCCCATGATGGGAAACATGGGCATGCCATCTGCCATGGGAGGCGGTGCTATAGGTGTAACTCCTATGGGAGGCATGCCACTCAATCAGGGCATGATGGGAATGAATATGAACATGGGAATGCCAGGAGCTGTTGGCATGGGGATGGGCATACCAGTGTCAGTCATGAACATGAGCTCTGCCATGGCACAACAGAAGCATGATGCCTTTGCTGACTTTGCCAACTTTGGCAAATAAATGAGAGACGGACGCTGTGCGCTAGGACAATCTTTCTGGAAGGCAGGAGCATGAAGGATTTTTAAAGAGCTGCAAACAAAGAGTACTTGAAAGATGTCAATTATGGCCTCCCAGAATCCTATTGTTCCTTACACAGCACTGATGTGTAAATGGGTGAATCTAATCAGTCCTGCCCACGAGCCACATGGACAGTGGTTTGCTTGTATGAGAGAGAAATATGTGATTGCACTTCCACTTAAAATTGCTTTAAATCTTGACAGAATCTTAACTTCAGGATCGTGTATATATAAATGTAATGAAATTGACTGGCCCCAAATACTATTCTCACTCCTTTATATCTGACCTGAAGATTGTGATTTGTTGGATCTGAAGTTATTCCCCATCCTGTCCATTCTTCTACATATAACTTTGTACATATTACTGAAAATGGATACGAGTTATTTAAATCAGATTATTAATAATGAGGCATTTTCAAATTACATGAATCAGTGCAGAACTATAGCAAGACCAAGCGAGTGAGAATCATGTTAAGAGCATCCGCTGTGGCCTTTGGAGTGGGAATATATATATTTTTATAGAAATGTGATGTTTTGCATCTTTGTGAATGTACATCAGTCACACAAAGGCTTTGGTCATTCAGTGTCATTACATACACAGTGCCTATCAACCTGTTGCCTATATATTTTTTCTTTTTTTCTCTTAAATTTCTTAAGACAATGAGATTACAGTATTTATTACAGGTACTGTAGACAGTTGAGCGTATACTTATGCACAAGGTTTTTTGTTTAGTCTTTTTTTTTAAATCCATATTTGTTCCCCCATTTTCACTGCATGGCTAGTGTGAATGATTAAAATTTGTTTTTTCTGAACTTGATAGGATTAGGTTTTTTTTTTTTTTTTAAATGCAAGTCAGGTCACGATGTGTGAGGTGGGTGACGCTGTATACTGACCTGAGATGAGTGAAGTTCACTGTGCTGTTCTGCTGAGTGGAATGTTGTATCGTTTAAGACCATCTCTGTATTTTTTGGAGCAGGGACTCAAACTGAAGCCTTCCTTCTTGTTCAGAAGCAGCACACGTGCAAATGACCAAATTCTGCCTTCTCTCTTCTCTTTTTTCCAAGGTATTGATGTTTTGTTTTATTTATTATTATTATTTTTTTTAAAGTCTGTTAAGGTGTGTGTAAGACTTGGGGTATCATGTATGGGGCGGTGGATCTTTATTGAGAAACACTATACTTTTTATGCAAATCTCAAACCGACAAAACATCCCTTCTTTTAAGTGTATGTCCTCACATTCATGCACTGATTTGATTGTATCCATGATGTACCTTTTATGTCTGAGATTAAAGAGTTGATTTCATGTGGATTTTGAGGGTGTGTTTTTCTACTTCATCTTTTCACTACAAGGCTGAAGGTTGTAACATACATGTAACATTAATTTTTTTATGTAATTAAGATGCAGCTATAATTCCATTTATTTATTATTACATTTGCTGGCAAAGGTAAAATCATTCAGTGGTATGAGATGACCAGAGGGGTTCTATCACTTGGCAACTGACAAAATACAGTATATTTTAATTTGTCCTTATCTTTTGCATCATGTCTTTCTCTGTCGCAACTTTTTATAGGAGTTATAAAATGCACTGAAATTGAGACATAGCTGTAATATGAATAAGTACTGAAGATGCTGTGCACAACTTTGACTTGTGGTAAGTGAGTGCCACTACAGGAGAGACTCAATCTGGCCACATGTGTTCCCACAGTCAGGGCTAACTGGCCAGATCATTAATAGTGTATACGCAAAACAGAGCAGTTTAGGAATAAGCAGTTGTAATATGGGGGCGGCACGGTGGTGTAGTGGTTAGCGCTGTCGCCTCACAGCAAGAAGGTTCGAGCCCCGGGGCCGGCAAGGGCCTTTCTGTGTGGAGTTTGCATGTTCTCCCCATGTCTGCGTGGGTTTCCTCCAGGTGCTCCGGTTTCCCCCACAGTCCAAAGACATGCAGGTTAGGTTAACTGGTGAATCTAAATTGACCGTAGGTGTGAATGTGAGTGTGAATGGTTGTCTGTGTCTATGTGTCAGCCCTGTGATGACCTGGCGACATGTCCAGGGTGTACCCCGCCTTTCGCCCGTAGTCAGCTGGGATAGGCTCCAGCTTGCCTGCGACCCTGTAGAAGGATAAAGCGGCTAGAGATAATGAGATGAGATGTAATATGGCTGGGCAGACAGGCTAAGGAGAGATGGAACAGTTTACATAGAAGCTTTGTGACACCCAGGATGGTAATGCTCACTAGGTTCATTTTAATCCTTTACAGTTGGAGCATGCAGTGATCATTCTGAACCCTCTAATTAAATGGTCCATGTTATGTACAAACATGGACCATTTAATTAGAGGGTTCAGAATGATCACTGCATGGACGACTCTCACCTATGGTCATGAGCTTTGGGTAATGACCGAAAGAACAAGATCGCGGATACAAGCGGCCGAAATGAGTTTCCTTCGCAGGGTGGCTGGGCGCTCCCTCAGAGATAGGGTGAGAAGCACAGTCACTCGGGAGGAGCTCGGAGTAGAGCCGCTGCTCCTCCACATCGAGAGGAACCAGCTGAGGTGGCTCGGGCATCTTTTTCGGATGCCTCCCTGGGGAGGTGTTCCAGGCATGTCCCCCGGGGAAGACCCAGGACACGCTGGAGGGACTATGTCTCTCGGCTGGCCTGGGAACGCCTCGGTGTTCTTCCCGAGGAGCTGACCGAGGTGTCTGGGGAGAGGGAAGTTTGGGCTTCCATGCTTAGACTGCTGCCTCCGCGACCCGGTCCCGGATAAAGCGGAAGGAGATGAGACGAGTTATGTACAAACATCTGGTGTAAGAAAATGTCCAGGGAAATTTGCTGTAAAACCTGATTTTATAGAAATTCTAGGTAAGTACCCATGCTAGGGTTTAATCTGAAAAATCTGTACATCTGTGAGCTCTTTTGTGATCCAAATGTACAAACAATGTGGAAAATATTACAATTTCATCAACCTGGGGGGGGGGGGGTGGAATACAGAAATGGTAATCTTTCAATCACTTCATGATTGGTCTTACTTTAAGGCACTAATGGCTTCCCTGGTAGTCTAAAATGCACTTTACACGTGTGTATTTGCAATATTTGCCAGGACACATTTAGATTAAAATCTGAAGTCAAGGGGAAATGGTTTTTTAAAAGTTCTGTGGGATGCAGTAAGTAGTGTATTTATGGCTATTTATGTCTGCATAATCACAATCAGAAATGTCAGGACAGTAACAGCCTCTGAGTGCCATGTTCAATTTCCAATTTTAAAAGCTCAAATTATTCACATGGTGCTGTATGGACTTCACTGAGACTGGTGTGTCATTTCAAACTGACGACATAGGACATTTCTTTCACAATTATGTTAGTTTGAAATGGAAATAAAATGGGTACTCATGGGACTGTCACTTTTTTTTTCCCCCAAAAAAAGTATCTAGAACATAACTGAGGTAGACATTAATGAAGTATTAGAGTTGTCTGTCTTTTTGCACGTTAGATGTAATGAACTAACAGCATTAGTGTCAAACAGTTTTCATCTTAACAGCTGCAGGAGCTGGGCATATTGGTCCATCATCACCACCTAGAGGACATATCTAGAGCATCCTTACATGAGAAGTACCCAAAGAAATCATTGAACAGACGTACGAGTTTGGTTTATTTATATTTTCTCCACTTCTACAAGTAGGATTATATTCATATCAATATGATGCAATAACATTGCATCATATTGATATGAATATAATCCTACTTGCACCTGCCTTTAACATGCTCTTGGAACTGGGACTGTATCAACCACTGCTGCTACTCTTGCTGAATATTCACAAGGAGAACATTTTCTCCCCGTATAAAGAGCTGATTGACGTGACGAGTACGCACTCGTCCATGCTGCACCCTTGGCTTAGACACCTTTGGTCTCTGCTCTGAACCAGTGTCAGATATATGAGACACATCTGTGCTGCTCACTGCCAGGTCTTTCACAGACTGCATCAGGCTCTCTGCTGCTTGAACCCTCCAGATGCTGCTTGTGGTGGCAGGGTGTGGCTTAGCACTCGACTCGTCTGCTTTTGACATCTCAACCACTGCTGCTTTCTCAGATGCAGGCTGAACTTGTAACTTCCGAAACAGCTGTAAACAAGAAGTTCACAGATACAGTGGGATCAGATGTTTTCCAAACCCATCAACATAAGGTCAATGGCCTTCATTTTCTTCCCACAATTACTGGTTACAACAGATGCAGCCAAAAGAGGTCATGTTACATGCCAGGCATGTTCTAGTCAAGCCCTAATAAGATGATTAAACATTTTCCATGTGAATGAACACACAGTACCAGTCAAGAGTTTAGACACACCTACAGTACTCATTCACTTTTTCTGTACTTTGACTTGTGTACATTGTAGAACAAATATTGAAGACATCAAAACTATGAAAAAAAAACATGAAACATATGGAATTGTGGTAAACAAAACATTTCGTATTTTAGATTCTTCAAAGTAGCCAGCACTCATCTTGATGCTTTGCACACTATTGGCATTATCTTAACCAGCTTCATGAGGTAGTCACCTGGAATGCTTTTCAATTAACAGGTGTCATCAAGAAGTTAATTAGTGGAATTTCTTGCCTTAATGTGTTTGAGATTAAGCAGTAAATAGCCTTATTCCACAACTGTAGTAATCCATATTATGTCAGGGACCAGAGCACCCACAGGAAACCCATGCAGACACTGGGAGAATATGTAAACTCCACACAGAAAGGTCCTGGTCAGCCACTGGGCTTGAACCCAGAACCTTCTTGCAGAGAGGTATTGTATGTCTTGACAAACTTCTATGTGAACAGACAAAAAGCATTATCTTAACCTTATAAGGATTAAAGAATTTCAAAAATGATACTACATATGCAAATTTGCATGCTTAGTAACTCATCACTGAACAGCAGGGCAATTCATTAAATGATCACATCACAGAATTCATTTCTGGACGTGCACTCATTCAGAGGCTGATGGGAGAAATTTACATCTCAAACAACTTTCAGTTTTGTTCATCTGTTTGCTCAGGGACTTTAAAATCATTCCCAAGTACACACCATTGCTTAGAACAGCAGCTTTATCTTACAAGATAAAAGCAGTATGTTATTTGGCCGGAATTTTCAGCAGCATTTTTTTTTAAATGGACAGAGCAATGACTGCTTTTTACAGTTGATGGGACACGGGGACATTTTTATATACAGAAGTAAATATTTCTCTGTATGAAAATGCCATACAATGCACACATACATACCCTTGTAACAGTCAGTGCTTTTTCATGGTTGAACGCATCCCCAAGTAAAAGCTCCCTGTAGGTTTCGTCCACATCCACCATGGCCTAGTCCCAACACAAATGAAGAGACAAAGCTAAAACTAGTGGCTGAAACAGACTGCATTATGACGTGAAATTAAAAAAAAATAATAATAACAGTATTAGCTTTTTGGTACAATATTTTCCAAAAATACTACATTTTTGAATGACCTGGAACAGTTTATCGAAATAGCACTTTTCTCTGGTTAGGTTTCTTCAAAAACAAACAAACAAAAATGGCGGCCACGTTTACTTTAAGCACAACACACAAACACTGACAGTACGGGTTTCAGAAGTTCTCTTCACGTTATGTAGTCACTCACACCTCTATACAGAGCTTTAAAACTATATCTAGATTTATTTATTTGTTTTCCTCTCTTTACCAGGTTCCAGAATTTGTCGAAAGCCACCACGAAGCCGGTACACACTCCGCGCAAACCCTTAAAGGAGCGAATGTGGACTTTGACTCGGAGTCGGTATTGGACGCAGCGGTTCAGTTCTCCTAAAGGGCTACCCTCATGCACTGTAGAGAGAGAGAAACACGAACGAAAACATACACAAAATAACACTTCCCTTGGACATTATGACAAACCCCACGGTTAAGAAATCTGATCCATGGCCCACATACACGGCATCCTGGTGAGAACATTTTTTGGCACTTTGTGTTTTACTGCAGCAGCAGGTCGCTTCTCTCCGCTCTCCTCTCCTTCTTCACACGGATTTTTCACCATGAGTTTTTTCAGCCTCTCTATTCTCTCCGGATCCATTACTCCCCTTCTCGTTTTTCGGATCTTTTTCTCCATATTATCAGGTTTCGCTCTTCCACGACCGCCTTTCATGAAGCTTTCATACTCCGCGAGGTTGTTAAAACACTTGACGTTAGGATAAGGCAGAGAAACTTCTGAGGAATACAAGGCAAGTAGCGGATCAAACTGATCCGAACTAATGTCCAGCTTCTTGTCAATATCAGTCTCATCTTTTCTGCACGTGTTCTGCTGCTCACATACTGTTAAACGAACCGAACTGATTTCACTTCTTCCTTCCCTTTCAATTTCCTCCATTTTTTGAACCAAGTACAGGCTCCGGGGAATCTAGGAAAGTTTGTTAGCGTGAAGCTTCCAGACAAAGTAACTCCTTCAACTTAAAAGCAGGTACGCTCTGAACTAACATTAGTGACGAATTAATCACCAGGAGGTTTATATTTACACTATTTATTGTGGTTTACTCCCTTAAAATAATTATAGTGTTAAATAGCAACATATTTATATAACAAAAAAACAATATCGAAGATTTTAGTACCTCGGGAACAAATATTTCGTTTGTGCTACACGGAGCTTTAACAAAGGCGGACTAGTTTCGTTTCCAACCAATAGGTGGCAGATCTGAGCATGGTGTAGCCTCGAAACCGTTGTAGTTAAGATATAGTGCACTACGTATAGTGTAAAAGCTCTTATTTTACGCCCTACTTAATACACCTATGTAGGGACATGTGGGCTATTAGGGATTCAGCCGAAGAATAGCAGCTGCGTTAGCAGAATAGCGTTTTTTTCCTTACGGTTCGGATCTTAATAGAAAATCTCGGTCTGTTCTCGCATTTGTTTTTATTTAATTCTATTGACAAAAATGTTGTATTTATGCTGTTAAAAGTATCAAATTATGTTGGCAATATTCTCTTATTGTATACGAGTAATGGGGGATATACCATTGTTTTAGCTACTAGCTAAAATGAGGTTAGCTAGCTAGCATCCAAATTTTGTTTTCACACCATAACTAGCGAAGCTTTAGCAAGTTCCCTTTACATTTTGGCAACCTATGAAGTTTTAACAGATCTGTCCTGTTAGGTAAGTACTAACCGGAACACAAACATTCACTAACCGACCTGTTGGAAATCCCTAGTGGTTTTCTAATGAAACTGTACTACTTTTTCAGATGTAGTGATAATTTGAGTGATTGTTTCAGGTTTTTTTTTTTAAATAAATGTCTTGACTAGGTTCAGATCATACAGTCTGAGGGTCTGTATACACCAGAAAAATTGCTGTAACTTTTATTTGCACCTATTTATTGATGAGGTATGGTCTTCAATATCTCATATATTACATGGTTAAACTCCATTTCAGCCTCCTCTGTTCAACATGTTTACTGACCTCTACCACACATCTTGCAGCTTGCCATGGAGTTTCCAGGTCACAGTCAGCAGCTCTTGGCCAGTCTGCGTTCTCAGCGTCTACAGGGGTTCCTGTGTGACTGCACGGTCAGAGTCGGTCCCACTCGTTTTCTGGCTCACCGTGCTGTGCTAGCCTCCTGCTCACCGTTCTTCCACATGTTCTACTCTGAACACCCCCTAGGCAGCACATCTACAGTAAACGGAGGACCAGAGACAGACACCGTCACCATTAATGGAGATATAGTGACCCCTCCAGCATTTGGGTTGCTCCTCGATTTCATGTATGAGGGAGTACTACAGTTGGCAGCACATCCACCTCCGGAGGACGTTCTCGCTGCGGCCAGTTTTTTGCACATGAACGACGTGGTCCGAGTCTGTAAGAAAAGACTACAGGGTCGTGGACTGGCTGAGGCTGATAGCACCAGGGCAGAAGAGGGAGGAAGTGAAACCGGGGGAGATGGAACAGTGTTTAGTGGGTCATCTAAAGAAGGAAATTCAGATGGCCAAATGGAAATGGTGGAAGGTGGACAAGGAGCTGTCATGGTTTCTGCATCAAATCCAGCCTCGTCTCCCTCAATAACACAATGTCCTCAGCCAAGCCAGCAGTCAACGTTTCATATTGACACTAAAGCAGAGACAAATGTGGGAGTACCTAATTGTATCTCACATAGCATTAATCTGGGAAGTCCAGACATGGCAGACACTACTCAACCAGGCATGGACCCTCTTCCAGCAATAAATGATTCTGGACCAGACTTGTACAGTTCCTCTCCTGGACCTGCTAAAGCTGGGATGTCAGCAGCTATGAATATGGAGTCTACACTTTCAAGTCCTTGCAGCACCACAGAACCAGCTCAGACAGGAACAGAAACTCTGCCCAGTGCATCCACTGTTATGGTTCTGGTTCCTGCGGAACGCAACCGAAATAGAGACTCCAGCCAAGAAATATCCATGTCAAAAGAAATAAGCAGCGTGTTCACGGTTGCCACTAGTCATCCTGGTCAAACTAAAAAACCCATGTTGATTCAATGCAATGGACAGAGTTTAACTGATTACATGAGACCTACGGCCAGAGGTTTAAATGAACAGTCATGTTCTCCCCAGCTATTGTCTTCAGCAGGTGGAGATGATGGTAGTGAAGAGACAGCAAAAGTGAAGGTGGAGGCCATTGTAATCTCAGATGAAGAACCAGAAGACATAGAAGAGACACCTATTAGGGTCAGAGAGCGAAGGAGAGATGCTGATTTGGAAGAAGGGGAGAATTATGAGGGCCCTAATGATGTCGAGATCACCAATGCTCACTTCATACCTCCCCATTCATTAATGCAAGTCTCACATAATCACCAAGAGTCTCTCGCTTTCTCTTTTTCACCACAGGGTCCTAGTGCTTCCTCTTCCGACACGCCTAGCTTCCCATCTACCCTCTTTACCACAGCTTCCCAGCAACCAGAGCAGCAGACTATCTACTTTGAGGAATATCACGATTCTCTTGGAAATTACATAGAGGATGTGCCTACATGTACCACTTGTGGAAAGACGTTTTCTTGTGCTTATACACTGAGGAGGCATGCCATAGTGCACACACGGGAGCGTCCTTATGAATGCCGTTATTGTTACAGGAGTTACACACAGTCTGGGGACTTGTACAGGCATATAAGGAAGGCACATGATCAGGATTTGCCAATGAAGCGCAGCAGAACAGAATCAGACCCTCCCCCTTCCCCACCTCTTCCCCAACCACCTCCCCAACCACCTCAGACATAGCAAGATACATGTTCAGTCATACTGGACAGAGTATCAAAGTTGTTGCAAAGGCTAAAATCAATCACCTGTTTTTGTTACAGATTATGTAGACAAACTTTGTAAAAGACTGTTGTTAACATTTTGTGTCAAATTGAGCATTGAACTTAGTCTGTGACTAGACAACATTGTGACCAAAAACAGAACTTCCCATTCAGGACATCCTTCAGTGTCATCATGCATCATAATCCTAATCACCATTTGGCTTCTCAGCTTGGATATAAACAGAATAAGCTTTTTAAATATAGTCTCTTCTGAAAGTATTGGAACAGCAAGGCCAATTCTTTTGTTTTTGCTATACAGTGAAGACCTTTGGGTTTGAGATCAGAAGATGAATATCAGATGATGGATTAGAGTTTCAACTTTCATTTTCTGATCTTTGTTTAGGTGTGTTAAACAACTTAGAACATGGCACCTTTTGTTCGAACACACCCATTTTTTTTTCCCCAAGTGATCAAAAATATCAGAACATGTGACTGACGGGTGTTTCTTGTTGCCCAGATGTTCTGTTATAATTGTTTAAGTAGTTAATAGCTCTGAATGTCTACTGTTGGATTAATGCCGGGGTTTCACTTGTAAAGGCTGCATTTACTGTTAAAACGGCTAAACTAAAATGAAGACCAGAGAGCTGTCTATGGGAAAAACTGAGAAAATTTTGAAGTTGAGATAAGAGAGAAAAATACTGAAAAGAGAATCCACAGGCGTACTAACAACCAGACATGGAAGTGGTCAGCTAAGAAAAAATATGAATCTTGATGAAAAATATTGAGAGCTATGAAGAAAAACCTAAAAACTACAGGCAAATACAATTTATGTTCAGATTTTCAAACTTATTGATGTGAAGTTCAGGAACCAATATTAAGTTCTACCAAAATGATGGAAAGATCAAAATGTGGAGAAAGAAAGGATCTGCTCTGATCCAAAACATACAAGCTCATTGATCAAGCATGGTGGAGATAGTGTCATGGCTTGGGCTTGTATGGCTGCTTCTGGAACAGGCTCACTAATGTTTATTGATGACATAACTCATGATGATAGCAGCACAATGAATTCAGAAGTCTACAGATTCTGTCTGCAATTTACAGAGAATCTAATGAGAAGGAAATTCAAAATGCAGCAAGACCATGAAAAAAGTGGAAGGCTTTAGGCTGGCCAGGTCAATCACCAGATCTTAATCCAAGTGAGAGTACATTTCACCTCCTGAAGAGGAGACTGAAGGGAGAAACAACTAAAATAACAACTGAAAGAATCTGCAGTACAAGCCTGGAAAAGCATCCTCAAAGAAGAAAGTGTCAGTTGGTGAAGTGTTAGTTACATTAATTTACTTTAAGACAGTGTGCTCCAGTACTTTTGCTCACCTAAAAACCGGGTGGTCTGCCACTAAAGGTGCCATGTTCTAAGTGTGTATCTCATCTCATTATCTCTAGCCGCTTTATCCTGTTCTACAGGGTCGCAGGCAAGCCTATCCCAGCTGACTACGGGCGAAAGGCGGGGTACACCCTGGACATGTCGCCAGGTCATCACAGGGCTGACACATAGACACAGACAACACTCACACCTACGCTCAATTTAGAGTCACTAGTTAACCTAACCTGCATGTCTTTGGACTGTGGGGGAAACTGGAGCACCCGGAAGAAACCCATGGGGAGAACATGCAAACTCTGCACAGAAAGGCCCTTGCCGGCCACGGGGCTCGAACCCGGACCTTCTTGCTGTAAGGCGACAGCGCTTAGTCTGGCTAACGCGACAAAGCTCTACGAGCTATTGGTCTGGCCAAGATATTAAGCCCAACCATTTCCCAGAGCCCGTGGTTGACCCGCCTCCCTGAAATGCCTCAGTTTGCTACTGGTCGAAGCCAGAAAAGGCTGGTTTAAGCTTCGTCACAATCACATCACTCTTTCCTCTGACGTATGCGACGCGACGGGGCTAACTGGTAGATTAAACTCTTACCAAAGCCGGTCGGGAGCAAGGCGAAAACGTCCTTCCTTTCAATAAATACCTCCAGGGCTGCTCTTTGCTCCGTTTTCAATGAGAACTTCTCGTTGAATGCTTTCAATACAGCATCTATGTGTAATAGATGCGGAAGCGTGAATGAAGCGCTTCCGGCATAGATTCAGTAAACAATCTTTGGCTTCCGGTCGCAGTTCTACTACGTTAGTGCCTTGAACACGCATCTACCCAGGGCCGTTGGAGGTGCTCAAAGTTGATTGGTTCCCGATTTTTCAGGAGCTTGGAAGAGCTGTAGATAGCTTGCCCGGCCAGACTAAGCTCGCAACAGGCCCTCGTGTTGCGTCACGCTTAGGATGGGCGGGCCCAGGCTAGACAGCGCTAACCACTACACCACCGTGCTGCCCCATGTGTTTATTTTTTTTATATATATATGTATGGCGGCACGGTGGTGTAGTGGTTAGCGCAGTTGCCTCACAGCAAGAAGGTCCTGGGTTCGAGCCCTGGGGCCGGCGAGGGCCTTTCTGTGCGGAGTTTGCATGTTCTCCCCGTGTCCGCGTGGGTTTCCTCCGGGTGCTCCGGTTTCCCCCACAGTCCAAAGACATGCAGGTTAGGTTAACTGGTGACTCTAAATTGACCGTAGGTGTGAGTGTGAATGGTTGTCTGTGTCTATGTGTCAGCCCTGTGATGACCTGGCGACTTGTCCAGGGTGTACCCCGCCTTTCACCCATAGTCAGCTGGGATAGGCTCCAGCTTGCCTGCGACCCTGTAGAAGGATAAAGCGGCTAGAGATAATGAGATGAGATATACATGTATGTATGTGATTCCACGCTTTTGGGTACTGAAATGGGGACATGAACTTATTTTTAAAAATTCACCTAAAACCATTTCTTTTTTTTACCATCAGGTCACAAAACATGTAATCTTTAATGAATGATATGTTAAAAGATAACTTTAATTTTCTGAGATGTAATAACATTTATATGCCAAAGTCAGAACGTAACAGAAGTGTTGTGGACATATATATTCTCAATTTTAACAATGTAGAATTACTTTTTGAAACATAGGAAGGTGATGTTTTAGCAAATATAATTAATAAACGTGTAGTAGAATAAACATACACATTCTTTCAATAAGATTAACATGGTATATAGCTAGATTGTAATTAATTTGTAACAGACATCATTTTGGAACTCATAGGCTTGACTTTGGCATATAAATATGTTTTTATTACATCTCAGAAAATTCAAGTTATCTTTTAACATATCATTCATTAAAGATTACATGTTTTGTGACCTGATGGTAAAAAAAGAAATGGTTTTAGGTGAATAAGTTCATGTCCCCATAAGCGTGGAATCACTCATTCATTTTATATATATATATATATATATATATATATATATATATATAAAAGGGTGCATCAGTTGCCCCCAAAAATGAAAAGTTCCTCCGATCATGATGCATTTTTGTTTTTATGTTCCTTTTGGTAAGAATAAATATTTCACTGGGTGAAATATTTTGACAAAATTCAAAAGTTTAATGGTGGCACCAGGAGCTCAAAGTTATGGAAAAAGCTATTTTATGACAAAATTTCAATCACTTTTCATGAAACATTATGGCACCTTATAGAGTATACCAAATATCTTAGATACACGTTTTTAATACATATTCTAAAATATATTATCAAGCACAGTTTGCGTTTTAGCTGTTCATTGAATCATTGTTCAACTACTTTTAAACAATACAAATGTATTATGAATCACATTAATGCTTCTCAGTCCCTTGCAAAGGTTCTTAACATGATCTCTGGGTCACAAAAAAAATCAATAAATGGAGTCCAACATTGTGATTCAAACCTTACGCGAAAACATAAAATAAGCGTTTTTTGGCAAAAAATGAACCTCATGGTGCCACCATTAGACTTTTGAATATGGTCAAAAAATTTTACAGGATGTCTTTATTGGTGAAAAGGAACACCCAAACAAAAATGCATCAGATTTTATGAAAGAGAGGGCAACTGATGCACCCTAATAAATAAAGTGTGTATATATATATATATATATATATATATATACACAATTCTATAAAAAATAAACATCTAGATGTAAATATTATGAAAGCTAAAATTCTGATCTATTGCCTCAATCATCTTTTGATCTCAAACACAAAGCCAGTGTCTCGCAAAAACAAAAGGACTAACCTTGCTGTTCCAATACTTTTTGGGAGGACTGTAGGATTAACACTTGCGTTAAGGAACATGTTAAATAATTTAACTAACATCTTACCTGTGTTGCATGAAGTTATGTTAACCCACTAAATTTAACTATCAAACCCTCCAGCAATCTACAAACACAAATACTGTAGGAGTTTCAGATAAAAGTAAAGAACATAGCTATGAGGGATCCAGTTAACTTGTAAGTGACCGAGACTGTGAACTCTGTCCTCTTCTTAAAGTAGCTTGGCTCCTTTCATTGAGAACAATATTCGGGGCAAACCATGTACTTCTGTCTGTTATCTGAATGCGACAATGCTTTTATCTTGGCATATGAGGCACCAAGTCCATCTAGGCAGCCTGCTCTCACATAGGAGTAGAAACACCTGTTTAAGATCTTATGTTAGTACTATGGTTGTTGAATATCACTGTGTATCATTCATTAGTCATCTTAATGGCTTTATACTGGTAAAGATAGCGGTGGGTGTGGAGCCTATGTTGAGAACACACCCTGGAAAAGATGCCAGGCTGAGCTCATTATATATCACATGAATTATGGGCTTATGCCAAGTCTGCATGTAATTAGTTCTGTCTAATACAGAACACATGCAAAGCGTTTCATTTGCTCACTCAGTGTTTTTGTTTTGTACACAGTTGTACTCAAATAAGACAATAACGCTAAAAGGTACAGTACAGCAGCTAAATGCTTATATTACTTCTGGTTTTATATCTTTATTGTGAAAGCATGAGCAAATATTTGAATATTACGAATTATAAATGATTTTTGCAAACAGAAAATGTGGCACATGTACAGCACCAATCAAAAGTTTGGACACCCCTACTCACTCAATCTGTATTTGGACTATTATTTACATTGTAGAACAATACTGAAGATATCAAAACTATGAAATAATCAAAAGTTCCCTGGAGTATATATGGAATTATCCATCCAACCATTATCTGTAATCACTTATCCTGTGCAGGGTCGTGGGCAAGCTGGAGCCTATCCCAGCTGACTATGGGCGAGAGGCGGGGTACACCCTGGACAAGTCAAGTTTATTTGTATTGCGCTTTTAACAATAAACATTGTCACAAAGCAGCTTTACAGAATTTGAACGACTTAAAATATGAGCTAATTTTATCCCTAATCTATCCCCAATGAGTAAGCCTGTGGCAAGGAAAAACTCCCTCAGACGACATGAGGAAAAAAACCACGAGAGGAACCACACTCAAAAGGGAACCCAGCCTCATTTGGGCAACAACAGACATGACTATAATATTAACAGTTTTAACATGAAGTCAGTTTCGTTGATGTTATAACTCTTCATTGATGGAAACTTGAGTGCAAAACTGTTCATGACAACTGCAGTCCTAAAGTTAGCAAGTCAGCTGTAGTCCTCAGCCATAAAAGCATTACTGTAAGTGTCCAGAGCGTCCTCCAGGTGTGACTTTCAACTGTCCACGTGGGGCCGTCCTCCACAGGAGCGATGCGATGAGACTCCAACCAGACACAGGGCACCAGGATGGATCAGGCAGGTCCGAGGAGCAGAAGAGGTCAGCATCTCGATCCCAGGATTGACATGTAACTCAGAGGGACACATTTTTTTTTTTTTTTTTGGGGGGGGGGGAGAAAACACAGACGCACTAGAAGTACAAGTACTTCTATTTCTAGTAAGAACTCTTGCTGCTGCATTTTGAACTAACTGGAGTTTGTTTATGCGCTTATTGGAACATCCAGACAGTAAGGCATTACAATAATCCAATAAGGCTTGACTAAACAGATACATGTTTTCAGCCTAGACTTAAACGCTGAGACTGTCTGATTCCCGGACATTATTTGGAAGACTGTGACATAACTGTGGGGCTTTATAAGAAAAGGCTCTGCCCCCTGATGTAGCCTTCACTATACGAGGTACCAGCAGATAGCCTGCACTTTTTGATCTAAGTAGGCGTGGCGGGTCATAGAGGACCAGAAGTTCACTCAGGTACTGTGGTGTGAGACCATTCAGTGCTTTAAAAGGTCAATAGTAGTATTTTATAAATCAATACAAAATTTGATTGGGAGCCACTGCAGTGTGGATAAGGCAGGGGTGATGTGGTCATATTTTCTAGTTCTAGTAAGGACTCTTGCTGCTGCATTTTGAACTAACTGGAGCTTGTTTATGCACTTATTGGAACATCCAGACAGTAAGGCATTACAATAATCCAACCTGGAGTTAACGAAAGCATGAACTAGTTTTTCCGCGTCATGTAGTGACATTAAATTCATCATCGTAGCAATATTTCTGAGATGAAAGAAAGCTATCCGGGTAATGTTATCAATGTGAGTTTTGAATGAAAGACTGGGGTCAATAATCACTCCGAGGTCTTTTACTGCTGCACGTGAAGAAACAAAGGCCATCCAGAGTTACTGTGTAATCAGAAAACTTGCTTCTAGCTGCATGTGGTCCTAGTACAAGTACTTCAGTCTTGTCAGAGTTAAGCAGAAGGAAGTTAATAAGCATCTAATGTCCTTCACACATTCCTCAATTCTATTAAGCTGGTGTCTCTCACCAGGTTTTGCAGAAACATACAACTGTGTCATCAGCATAACAATGGAAACTAATACAATGTTTACGAATAATATCACCCAGAGGTAACATATAAAGAAAAAAGCAGTGGACCCAAGACAGAACCTTGTGGAACACCAAACCTTACCTCAGTATGTCTAGAAAAATCACCATTTACATCAACATACTGACAGCGATCAGTTAAATAAGACCTGAGCCAGGAGAGGGCCGTTCCCTTAACTCCCACAAGATTTTCTAGTCTATCCAGAAGAATGGAATGATCAGTGGTATCAAATGCTGCACTAAGGTCAAGCAACACAAGCAGCGAGACACAGCCCTGATCAGACGCCAACAGTAGGTCGTTTACTACTTTAACCAGAGCTGTCTCTGTGCTATTATGAGGTCGAAATCCTGATTGATACATTTCATGGATGTTACTCCTATGTAAATATGAGCATAACTGCTGTGCCACAGCTTTTTCAAGGATCTTGGAGATAAAGGGGAGGTTTGATATTGGCTGATAATTGGACAGCTGGCAGAGATCAAGGTCAGGTTTTTTAAATCAGGGGTTTGATAACTGCTAGTTTAAAGGATTTGGGTACATAGCCAATCCTAAGAGAAGAATTTATTATTTTTAGAAGCGGCTGTACTTCAGGTATTAGCTGTTTGAATAGACGTGTAGGTAAGGGATCTAGTACACAAGTTGAGGCTTTTGATGCGGAGATTAATGAAAGTAATTCAATTTCTCTAAGGGGAGTAAAACATTCTAATTGCTGATCTGATAGTTATATTGTTAACTACAGAATTATCTGAGATTACATTGACCTTAAATTAGTAGTTTGAATTTTTTGTCGGATATTCTCAATTTTGTCATTAAAAAAAAAAATTCATGAAGTTGTTGCCACTACATACTGCAGGTGTGCATGTGTCTATAGTGGACTTATTCCTGGTTAATTTTGCTACAGTATTAAATAGGAATCTAGGATTATTTTTGTTATCTTCTATTAGGGAGGAGAGATATGTTGATCTAGCAGCACTAAGAGCTTTTCTATACTTCAGGAAGCTCGCCTTCCACGCTAATTTGAACACTACCAATTTTGACACCATTTACGTTCCAATTTTCGAGTGGTCAGTTTTAATGTGCGAGTGTCATCATTATACCAGGGTGCTAATTTTTTGTCTCTGACCATTTTCCTTTTTAGAGGAGCTACATTATCTAAAGTATGGCGGAATGTTGACTAAGCATTCAGTTGCCTGATCAAGTTCTGCAGGGGCTGACAGTGACCCAATCAAAGTTGATAACTCTGGGAGATCATTTATAAAGCTCTGTGCAGTAGCTGACGTGAATGTACGTTTAATACAGTAGCGTAGTGAGGTGCATATATTATTACTCAGACATATTTTGAATGAGATGAGAATTATCTGAGATAACTTCAGACTGTGGAAGTATGACTATTTTCTACGTTTAGCCCGAATGTTAGTATTAGATCGAGGGTGTGACCACCATTATGGGTCGATGCTATGACATTCTGATTAATCCCTACTGAATCTAAAATGGACACAAACACTGTTTTCAAAGGGTCTTCTGGGTTATCGAAGTGAATATTAAAATCTCCGACAACTAAAGCTTTGTCTAAGGAAATAACCAGATCTGAGATAAAACCTGCAAATTCAGAAAGAAACTCATAATATGGCCCCAGGGGCCTGTAAAAAATAAGTAACGGAATTAACTGGGTAGACTTATTTTTCAAGGCTGCATACATTATATGAGTATGAAGAACTTCAAATGTATTAAATTTATAACTAGGTTTGTGTGTTACACCTAGATAATCAATATAAATAACTGTGACACCTCCTCTGCCAGTTAGACGAGGCTGGTGTATATAACTGTATCCAGGAGGACTTGCTTCATTTAATGCTATATATTCATTTGGCTTAATCCATGTTTCAGTTAAACAAAGTACATTAAACTCCTGATGAGTAATAAGTTCATTAACCATTAGCGCTTTAGATGTAAGAGATCTAATATTGAATAGCCCCACCTTTAGATCAAAGGTGCTGGCAGCAGCTGTACAGTCAGTATGATCTAATTTTATATTGATTAGGTTACTGGAACAAACTCTCTGAATATTTCTACTTTTCTGTTGAGCTCGGGGAACAGACACAGTCTCGATGTAGTGGACCCTGAGTGATGACTCTCTGCAGCTAGCAGACAGTTGGTTTAGCCTGTTCGTCTGCTCCCTGGCCTTGGATCTGGATTGTCAGAAATTAACTCGGCCTGTTCTGAGACTATGACCTATGCTGCAGGAAATGAGAGCAGCACCTTCCTGAGTGGGATGGATACCGTCCTGCCCAAACAGGCCAGCAGTGCCCTCAAAATTAGCCCAATTATCTATAAAGCCCACACTGTTTTCAGAGCACCACCTGGACAACCAGCAGTTCAGCGACCATAACCTGCTGTAAGCTACATCGCCACACCGCATTGGGATGGGGCCAGAGCATCGGACATCATCTTCGCTAATTTAAACACCTCTACAAAGTTACTCTTAGTAACCTCAGACTGACGAAGACGTATATTATTAGCTCCTGCATGGATAACTATCTTTGAGAACCTGTGCTTGCCTAGGATCCTAAGATTACCTGCTATGTCTGGCACCCTGGCTCCCGATATACACCTGACTAAAGCTGCTGGTGCCACTAAAGGCTGAGCTAATTTCACGTGCCATATGATAGAGTCCCCTATAACCAGAGCTCTTTCAGGTTTCCCAGTGGGTGCGTCACTAAGGAGAGCAAACCTGTTCGACACGTGACATGGAGAGGAATGGTGCTCCTGTGGGCGAGCCTCAGCGGTAGCTTTGGCTCTACACTTATGCCGCCGAGCCGTCACCCATTCGCCCCGCTGTAAGGGCTCTAATGCCGGAGTTGGGGGATTACTAACTCCGCCTAGGGCATCCAGACTTTCCCCTACAGAAACTACACTGTTCTCATTCTCACTGATCTTCTCTAAAGCCTGGATACGTGCTTCTAACACTATAATCTTCTTCGTCAGGGAGCTAACTAATCTGCACTTATCACAAATAAAACTATCACTAGCAACGGAGGAAGAATAACTAAACATCCTGCACTCAGCACACTGAACAGGCTGAAGTTGTACCATGATGAAAGGATTCACGCACCTTAATTGAAGATCTGTTGATATTAAAGCAGATCCGATGTGGATGGCCTCCGCCTATGGTCTTTACACAGGAGGAGAAAAAAAAAAAAAGAAAAGCTTCCGGTCTTGGCGTTCTTCCGAAAAAAGAGAGAGAAAAGAAAAAGTGAAAGTACAATGAAAAAATGAAGAGGATACTGGAAAATTATTTACAGAAAAAAAAGATTAGTAATTAACGGCAACAATCGCGGAAAAAAGACTCGTCGCAAACAACTCAGGAACCAGGAAGTGCGTAGCACCACAAGTCATCAGGTCATCGCAGGGCTGACACACAGAGGCAAACAACCATTCACACTCACATTCACATCTACAGTCAATTTTTAGAGCCACTAATTAGCCTAACCTGCATGTCTTTGGACTGTGGGGGAAACCCACACAGACAACATGCAAACTCGACACAGAAAGGGCCCTGTTAGCCACTGGGCTCGAACCCAGAACCTTCTTCCTGTGAGGTGACCATGCTAACCACTACACCACCGTGCCACCCTATATGGAATTAGGTGGGTTTTTTTTCCAAAAAAGTTTTATTTATATTCTTCAAAGTAGCCACCATTAGTCCAGTAAATTCTAATAGTGGAATTTCTAGTCTTCTTAATGTGTTTGAGGTCAAATAGTTAATAATAATAGCCCAGTTCCACAACTGTAGTAATCCATATTATGTCAAGAACTGATAAAAAGAAACTACACTCCATCATTACTTTAAAACATGAAGTGTATTTTAATTAATAAAAAAAGAAAAACCATTGACTTTAAAAAGGTGTGTAATCTTTTGACTGGTACTGTACATACTGTAATTTGTCAAAAACTTGTAGCATTGTTTGTTGTGGGTCCAGAATCTGGGTGTGCCAGAAAGTTCTAGCTGAGGAATAGGCTCTAAAGAAGCTACACACAGAAGTGTAGAATACACATTTCGTCTAACAAAATATTACCTAAAACTTATCAATACTTGATGAACATTAAACAGTGAAATTCAGACAGTATAGATACATCTTTCAAATGGAGTCACAATTTCTTGCAAAATAACATTAGCTTTATATTTCTAGTGATTTTCATCAGCACGTCCAGTCATACATCATCTCAGTCTCACCTTAATGGTTCCAAAGTCATTCATGTGACAAAGCACTTCCAAGACTAAAGTATCTTAGCCCCAAAATTTTGCTTTATGGATGGTGAAGCACATAGGCTGCTCCATAACTGTTTCAGGTTCTGACTATATCAATCATTCACACAGTCTCTCCAAACAAAATCCCCAACAGCATGTCTCACACACAGCTCTTTCAATAAAATATGATTTTTAATTTTCTTCATGCAGTTGTCTGTTCTGAAGTGTCGTAGTTTTGTGTTCAGATCCAAAACTGGCTCTTCAATTTTGTCTAATCCAGTAGATTTACACAAAATTTTCATCTGCTCCATGATGTAAATGTTTCATCTCAACCTGTTAAACAGCTCAATCTTGTGAATAAACCTTTTAATAATTGTTGCCCAAGTCATCTATTGTTTTATTTCTGTCCAACTCAGACTCCTGTGTAGATTTATTATACACAATCATGTGTAAAGGGTAACAACAGAATGCATCAATATTACAAGTAAAAATATACTGAAATGAAAACATGATCTCAGAACAGTGAGAATCATCATGAGGTTTTCAGGTACGACACACACGCTGGTGAAAAATGTGTCCTGCTGAAGCTTTCAGTCCGCCACTGGTGCATGCATCTGCGGAAGCAGAAGTGACAGGATGAGCAAGTTTTTTCTTCAAGCCAGTTTTAGTCTGACTTGTAAAAAGTAAAAACTCACCCTCTCTGCTAATTTTGGCCACACCATTGCCATCATGACTCGATCATCCGAGGTGGGAGGAATCTCCAAATTCCAGTATGTAAAATTCGGAAAAAATGAAGACACCTTAACAACTCCGTCCTATAATAATTCGGTTTTACATAGGAATTAAAATCATACAGATTAGTGGGGTTTTTCTTTGTTTTTAAAGAACACAACCATATTTTCTGATGTCTCATCTCATTATCTCTAGCCGCTTTATCCTGTTCTACAGGGTCGCAGGCAAGCTGGAGCCTATCCCAGCTGACTACGGGCGAAAGGCGGGGTACACCCTGGACAAGTCGCCAGGTCATCACAGGGCTGACACACAGACAACCATTCACACTCACATTCACACCCACGGTCAATTTAGAGTCACCAGTTAACCTAACCTGCATTTCTTTGGACTGTGGGGGAAATCGGAGCACCCGGAGGAAACCCACACGGACACGGGGAGAACATGCAAACTCTGCACAGAAAGGCCCTCGCCGGCCACGGGGCTCGAACCCGGACCTTCTTGCTGTGAGGCGACAGCGCTAACTACTACACCACCGTGCCGCCCCCCATTTTCTGATGTGTTTTTTTTTTTATATTTTCACTTGTATTCATATAGCATACTATTAGTTCTTGAGTAGAGACAATATACACTAAAATGATGCGTTTTGTCACAACACTGCATTTAGATTTAAACAGCAGAATTCATACACTGTGTACATCTGATATCTGGCAGTTAAAAAAAAAAAAAAGTTCTTCTCTGATCAAATCCATTCCAGTGATACACACTTCAGAATCTGAAGTCCTCCATTAGCTAATTTTTAACATGCACTTTGAAGAATTAATAAATGAGGACACAAGAGGCATCTAGATCAAGAATACATGTGGACCTTCCTATGTGGACTTTTTTTTTTTAAAAAATATAAAGAGCGAACATGATACAAGTATGTTGTATAAATACTGCATCTTTACCAAAGTACCACAAAATTGTGATAAGAAGCACTAAATACAAAAACAATACATGAAATAATTACCACAAAAAAAAAAACCTGGATATAAAAGTCAATTAAAATATGCCTGATTAAGTAGAATTTTGTAGAAAATAAAACACCACAAGTGTGTGATGTATGTGTTGATGTGCAGTAATGGTTTGATTTGTACTTAAAGAGAGATCTTTAGCATGGTGTATATAAAAGACTTGTTGTCCTACAAATATTAAAAAGTGAAATGGTTTTATCATGATGCTTCTGCGAACAGGGTTGTCTCGTTTGGTAATTAATTTTGCTCTTGAATTTCTCCTGTCCATACTTCCTCACACCATTTCCTTGTGTTTTCAGGACCAAGGAGCTAAGAGGTGAAGAAAGGAAGCAAGAAAGGGAGATGAGGAGTCAACTTTTAAGAAGTACCCTGTTTATACGAGTCTAGAGATTTGCCTATTGAAGAGATTTAATAATAGGGGATTTGCCTATTAATTACTTTTGGGTACAAGAAGCACCTTATTGGAGGCATTTTTGTTTAGCCCATGCTGAGCTCAACATCACACCCACAGAATTTTAGAGGAAATCAGTTTCGTTTTCTCCCCCGCCCTTGAATCACCACCTTAACATGGTGAACGGGTTTGAGTGCCTCAGGGATTCTAGGAGCCATGTTGTCAGGGCAATTGCCCCTGGTAGGGTCTCCCAAGGAAAACAGGTCCTAGATGAGAGGTCAGACAAAGAGCGGTTCAAAATGACCCTTATGAAAGAAAAAACAGGTATCCGAGTACCCTCGCCCAGACCAGGGATACCGGGGCCCTACCCTGGAGTCAGGCCTGGGGAGGGGCTCGTTGGCGAATGCCTGATGGCTGGGCCCATGTCCATGGGGCCCAGCCCAAATGAGCAACACAGAACCACTCTCCTGTGGACCCACCACCTGCAGGAGGTGTCATAAGGGTCCGGTGCACTGTGGATCGGGTGGCAGCCAAAGGCGGAAGCCCTGACGTACTGATCCCCGGCTGACAAAACTGGCTTTTGGGATGTGGACTGTCACCTCTCTGGTGGGAAAGGAGCCTGAGCTTGTGCATGAGGTTGAGCGGTACCGACTAGATATAGTTGGGCTCACCTCAACGCATAGCTTGGGATCTGGAACCAATTTCCTGGAGAGGGGTTGGACTCTCTTCTATGCTGGAGTTGCCAAGGGTGAGCAGCACCGGGCAGGGGTGGGGCTATTGGTAGCCCCCCAGTTCAGCACACCTTGTTAGGATGCCCCCTAGATGCCTCCCAAGGGAGGTTTTCTGGGTATGCCCCACCAGGAGGATACCCTGGGGCAGACCCAGGACACGCTGGAGAGATTACATCTCTCGGCTGGCCTGGGAATGCCTTGTATTCCCCCGGAAGAGCTGGCGGAAGTGGCTGGGGAGAGGGAAGTCTGGGCTGCTCTGCTTAGGCTGCTACCCCCATGACCCAGATAAGCGGCAGAAGATGGATGGACGGACAGTTTTTTTTGTTTTTTTAAAAATAGCATGCATGGCTTGGAGAAATTGTGTCGCTTAGTACGGAGGCTTTTTCCAAGAACTAATCCAATGCTTTTTAAGTCTGGGTTGAGTCTGTTCGTCACACTTAACCAGTGACATAAAACATATTTAAATCACTCAGACGCACTCATGTAAAATGGTGACATGGTGACTTTTCAACCAGCTGCAAAAGAGCTGACTGTCAGCTATATTCAAATACCTTCATCACTATTGCAGGTGGAAAAGGATTTCTACAAATATTTCATAAAATAGAAAGAAATATTAGTACAACCATGACAACCGTGTGCAAAAGTATTTGTGCAATATACAAGGACATAATTTATATACATCTGCCTGCTATACTTTTACTGGTCAGTATTGTAGGATAAAACTGCAATAACATGCAACCCAGTACAAAAGTTTTGATTTCTTTAATCCTCTTAAGGTTAAGTAAAACGTACACTCACCAATCACTTTATTAAGAACACAGACGTTTGCAACTGTCCAAATCAAATCATGTGGCACCGGCACAATGACTAAAATCATGCAGATACAGTCAAGCTTATTTGTATCGCGTTTTTAACAAACATTGTTGCAAAGCAGCTTTACAGAAAATTAAAGACTTTAAACACGAGTTAATTTTATCCCTAATTTACCTCCAATGAGCAAGCCAGTCAAGAGCTTCAGATCAAACATCAGAATAGTTTTTTTTTTTTTATTGTGATCTCTGTGACTTTCACTGTAGCATGGATGTTGGTGCCAGATGGGCTGGTTTGAAGATTTTAGAAACTGCTGATCTCCTGGGATTTTCACTCCCAACAATCTCTAGAATTTACACAGAATGGTGTGAAAAAAACTAAACATCTTGTGAGCAGAGGGTCTGCAGGCTGAAATACTTTGTTGATAAGAGAGGTCAGAGGAGAATGACCAGACTGGTCTGAACTGACAGGAAGTCTATAGTAACTCAAACTCTCTACAACTGTGGGGAGCAGAAAAACATCTGAGTGCACATCAAATCTTGGTGTATGGGCTACAACAGCAGAAGACCACGACAGGTTTCACTCCTGTCAGCCAAGAACAAGAATCTGAGACCATCATGAGCACAGATTCACACAGGTGCTTGAAAGTTTGTGAACCCTTTAGAATTTTCTATATTTCTGCAAAAATATGACCTAAAACAATCAGATTTTCACACAAGTCCTAAAAGTAGAGAAAGAGAACCCAGTTAAACAAGTGAGACAAAAATATTATACTTGGTCATTTATTTATTGAGGAAAATGATCAAATATTACATATCTGTGAGTGGCAAAAGTATGTGAACCTCTAGGATTAGCAGTTAATTTGAAGAGGAAAATAGAGTCAGGCGTTTTCAATCAATGGGATGACAATCAAGTATGAGTGGGCACCCTGTTTTATTTAAAGAACAGGGATCTATCAAAGTCTGATCTTCACAAACATTTGTGGAAGTGTCATGGCATAAACAAAGGAGATTTCTGAGGACCTCAAAAAGCGTTGTTGATGCTCATCAGGCTGGAAAAGGTTACAGAACCATATCTAAAAAGAGTTTGGACACCACCAATCCACAGTCAGACAGACTGTAGAGAAAATTCAAGACCATTGTTACCCTCCCCAGGAGTGGTTGACCAACAAAGATCACTCCAAGAGCAAGGCGTGTAATAGTCGGCGAGGTTACAAAGGACCCCAGGGTAACTTCTAAGCAACTGAAGGCCTCTCTCACATTGGCTAATGTTAATGTTCATGAGTCCACCATCAGGAGAACACTGAACAACAATGTGTGTGCATGACAGGGTTGCAAGGAGAAAGCTACTGCTCTCCAAAAAGAACATTGCTGCTTGTCTGCAGTTTGTTAAAGTTCATGTGGACAAGCCAGAAGGCTATTGGAAAAATGTTTTGTGGACGGATGAGACCAAAATAGAACTTTTTGGTTTAAATGAGAAGCGTTATGTTCGGAGAAAGGAAAAACACTGCATTCCAGCAAAAGAACCTTATCCCATCTGTGAAACATGGTGGTAGTATCATGGTTTGGGCCTGTTTTGCTGCATCTGGGCCAGGACAGCTTGCCATCACTGATGGAACAATAAATTCTGAATTATACCAGTGAATTCTAAAGGAAAATGTCAGGACATCTGTCCATGAACTGAATCTCAAGAGAAGGTGGGTCATGCAGCAAGACAATGACCCTAAGCACACAAGTCGTTCGACCAAAGAATGGTTAAAGAAGAATAAAGTTAATGTTTTGGAATGGCCAAGTACAAATCCTGACCTTAATCCAATCAAAATGTTGTGGAAGGACCTGAAGCAAGCAGTTCATGTGAGGAAACCCACCAACATCCCAGAGCCGAAGCTGTTCTGTACGGAGGAATGGGCTAAAATTCCTCCAAGCCGGTGTGCAGGACTGATCAACAGTTACTGGAAACGTTTAGTTGCAGTTATTGCTGCACAAGGGGGTCACACCAGATACTGAAAGCAAAGGTTCACATACTTTTGCCACTCACAGATATGTAATATTGGATCATTTCATAGTAAATAAATGACCAAGTATAATATTTTGTCTCGTTTGTTTAACTGGGTTCTCTTTACCTACTTTTAGGACTTGTGTGAAAATCTGAGGTTGTTTTAGGTCAGATTCATGCAGAAAGAAAATTCTAAACTTTCAAGCACCACTGTAAGAGCTGATCCAACCAATTCACTTCATAAGTCACATAATTAGTTGATTAAAATCCACCTGTATGCAATCAAAGTGTCACATGATCTGTCACATGATGTCTGTATAAAATCAACCTGTTCTGGAAGGACTCTGACTCTACTCCAAGAAGACAACGAAGACTCTGCAACGCTAATAAGCAAGTAACACAAAAACCAAGGAGGACTCCAAACAGGTCAGAGACAAAGTTGTGGAGAAGTATAGCTCAGGGTTGGGTTATTTAAAAATAAATAAATAAATTAAAAAAAGCCCTCTCAAACTTTGAATATCCCATGGAACACCATTAAATCCATTATGGCAAAATGGAAAGAATATGGCACCACTACAAACCTGACAAGAGAAGGCCGCCCACCAAAACTCACAGACCAGGCAAGGAGGGCATTAATTAGAGATGCAACAAAAGACACCAAAGAGAACACTGAAGGAGCTGCAAAGATCCACAGCGGAGATGGGAGTGGATCTCCAAAGGACCACTTTAAGCCATACACTCCATACAGTGGGGCTTTATGGAAGAGTGGCCAGAAAAAACCCACTGCTTCAAGAAAATAACAACACGTTTTGAGTTTGCCCAACAATATGTGGCAGACTCCCCAAACACATGGAAGATGATGATTCTCTGGTTAGATAAGACTAAAATTGAACTTTTTGGCCATCATGGGAAATGCCACATGTGGCGCAAACCCAACACTTCCCATCACCCTGAGAACACCATTCCTACAGTGAAGCATGGTGGTGGCAGCATCATGCTGTGAGGATGTTTTTCATCTGCAGAGACCAGAAAGCTGGTCAGAATTGAAGGAAAGATGGATGGCACTAAATACATGGCAATTCTGGAGGAAAACCTGTTTAAGTCAGCCAGAGGTTTGAGACTGGGACGAAGGTTCACATTCCAGCAGAACAATGACCCTAGACATACTGCTAAAGCTACACTGGATTGATGTAAAGGGAAAACATTTAAATGTCTTGGAATGGCCTTGTCAAAGCCCAGACCTCAATCCAATTGAGAACCTGTGGCATAACTTGAAGATTGCTGTACACCAACACAACCCATCTAACTTGAACGGGTTGGAGCAGTTTTGCCTTTTAGAATGGGCAAAAATCCCAGTGGCTAGATGTGCTAAGCTAATAGAGACATACCCCAAGAGAATTGCAGCTGTAATTGCAGCAAAAAGTGACTCTATAAAAGTAATGCCTTTGGGGGGGTGAATACCTATGCACACTCCAGATTTGTTCCCCCCATATTAACTATTGTTTGTGTCACAGTATTTAAAAAAAAAATAAAAAAAAAAAATAGTAGCACCTTTTTAAAGTAGTAGGGACGTTGTGTAAATCAAATGGTGCTAACCCCCCCAAAAAATCCATTTTAATTAGGGCCCGAGCCCTATAGGGCGAAGGCCCTATTGTTCTTGTAAGAGTTCACTATTATTATTCTTCTTTATTTTTCTCCGCTGTTGGGCCATTTTCGGGGCGCTTGCCATGGGCGAAAACGCGCGAAATTTGGCGCCACTTCCGAGAATTGCCACCGCTACTCAGAACCAAAAGCCCACACTTGGCCGGGGCTCAGGGCCTCTATAGCGCCCCCTAAGTCGTTGTGATTTTGGCATCCCGCATTAAGGTGCCTGGTTGCCATATAGTTTGTAGTAGTGGCATGCCATTTGGTATGCATTTGTATCTCACTAAGCCGGACAAAAATGTAATGCCAATGTATTAGCCACGCCCAACAGGAAGTGAGGTAATTTCACTTTTGTGCGGAATGCATGGCCACGAAGACGGCGCAACTCCTCCTAGACCGTTCATAGGAATGTCACCAAAATTGATACACATCATCTACAGACATGGCTGACAAAAGTTACTAAATACGTTTCACGTGGGATAAACCGTTCAGAAGTTATACGTCAATCAATTTTCACTTCAAAATTTTACATGCTAAAAAATTCATAATAAATCTTCTAATTGCTCAACACTGCTCATACTTCACACGCTAATCACTCATTGGGCTTCTGACATGTTACCCAATTTCTGTGATATTTCGCCACTGGGGGCGCTATTTTTGGGCAAAAAATCCAATCTTTCCTCAAATTTGGTCAAACTTCACGGCCACCCTCTTACTACCTCCCATGTCATGTATACCACATTTTGGGAATTTTCGTCCATGGGGGGCGCTGTTTTTGGCCGACGCAATTTCTCCAAAACGGGTTTTTGGTAAATTATTCCATAATGCTTTTCCTTCACACCACTACCTTGTGATAGTGCGTTGCTGTTGTGGTCACTTATTTTTCCATCTCATAATCACTCATGTACAGCATAGCGCCACCTACTGACATGGGAAAAACCAATAAATTTATTCTTCAAAAATCTATATCTCATCTTCTGTTTACTCAATTGTCATCAAACTTCATACGCAAACTCTTCATAGCTCACCTGACATGTACGCCAAATTTTGTGCACTTCCGCCCCTGGGGGTGCTGGTTATGGCAGAAATGATATTGCAGCTTCTGATTTGTCAAACTTGGCAAGCAAACTCTTTACAAGACCCTTTTTGGGGCGCTTGCCATGGTCGACATCGCACGAAATTTGGCTCCTTTTTCTTAGACTCCCACCGCTACTGAGGACCAGAAGCCCAGATCCAGGCGGGCCTCAGGGCCTCTATAGCGCCCCCTAACT